>NW_027045141.1:0-5000 GCF_028017835.1 Emys orbicularis | reverse complement strand
GCCCCCATGAATCAACCACTCTCAGTATCAATGGGACGAGGGCAATGAGCAGGGAGGGGAGGGTGGGGTGTGGGGCAGAGGGGAATGCATGGGGGGGGGGGGACTGCTATGGGATGGGGCATATGGGGGGTGCTGTGGGGTGGAGTGATCCTATGGGGTGGGGCCTGGGACACATGGGCGAGCACCGAGGGGATGCCATGGGGCAGGGAGGAGGGATGGGGCTAGGTGTGGGGCAGAGGGGAGGGCACTTGGGGGGATGCCATGGGGCAGGGTGTGGGGCAGATGGAGGGTATTCCATAGGGCAGGATGTGGTGCAGCAGGGAGGGCGGTGGGGGGGTACAATGGGTCATAATGTGGGGCTGAGGGGTTATTCCACGGTGCTGAATGTGGGGTGGGGGGGATCCTGTGGGGCAGAGTGTGAGGCAGAGAGGGGGGGATCCCGTGGGGCAGGGTGTGGTGCGGCAGAGGGGGGGATCCTGTGGGGGGAAGAGGTGGGGCAGAAGGGAGGTCTCTGGGGTGGATTCTCTGGGGCAGGATGTGGGGCAGGGACCTGGAGCTCATGACCTGGGGGAACCGGTGAGTGGAGTTTCTATTTCACTTGTGATTGTGAGTCACACGGAGTGACACATTCTCCCCCCCCCGCCCCCTGCCCTCCCCCACTCCCCCTATCCTCCCCCCACTGCTCCCTGCCTTCCACCCACTCTCCCCTGCCCTCCCGCCTCCCCCCGCCCTCCCCCACTGCTCCCTGCCCTCCCCCTCCACTCCCCCTGCCTTCCCCCCACTCCCCCCTGTCTTCCCCCCACTGCTCCCTGCCCTCCCCCGCCCCCTGCCCTCCCCCCCGCCTTCCCCCACTGCTCCCTGCCCTCCCCCTCCACTCCCCCTGCCTTCCCCCCACTCCCCCTGTCCTCCCCCCACTGCTCCCTGCCTTCCACCCACTCCCTCCTGCCCTCCCCCCGCCCTCCCCCACTGCTCCCTGCCCTCCCCCTCCACTCCCCCTGCCTTCCCCCTATCCTCCCCCACTGCTCCCTGCCCTCCCCCCCACTCCCCCTGCCCTCCCGCCTCCCCCCACTCCCCTCTGCCCTCCCCCCACTGCTCCCTGCCCTCCCCCTGCCCTCCCCCTGCCTTCCCCCCACTCCCCCCGTCCTCCCCCACTCTCCCCTGGCCTCCCCCCACTCCCTCCTGCCATCCCCCGCCCTCCCCCACTGCTCCCTGCCCTCCCCCTCCACTCCCCCTGCCTTCCCCCCACTCCCCCTGTCTTCCCCCCACTATTCCCTGCCTTTCCCCCACCCTCCCGCCTCCCCCCACTCCCTCCTGCCCTCCCCCCCGCCCCCCGCCCTCCCCCACTGCTCCCTGCCCTCCCCCTCCACTCCCCCTGCCTTCCCCCTGTCCTCCCCCACTGCTCCCTGCCCTCCCCCCCACTCCCTCCTGCCCTCCCGCCTCCCCCACTCCCCTCTGCCCTCCCCCCCACTCCCCCTGCCTTCCCCCCACTCCCCCGTCCTCCCCCACTCTCCCCTGCCCTTCGCCCCGCCCCCTGCCCTCCCCACTCACCCCCTCCCCTTCCCCGCCACTCACCCTTCCCCCCCACTCACCCCTTGCCCTCCCACCACTCACCCTTTCCCCTGCCCTTCCCCCCCACTCACCCCTTCCCGCCAACCCCCTGCCCTTCCCCCACTCACCTCCTGTCCTTCCTCCCCACTCATCTCCCCCCACAAAACCTGTGGGGTGGGCAGGGCGGAGCCCCCCCCCCGCAGTCTATTCAGGCACCTGCCGCTCCCAGCCCCAGGCATTTCCCCGCTGCACCGTTATGGGGCGCAGACTGACGGAGAACTCAGGGATCACCCCCCCCCCCACACACACACACACAACATCCTATACCCGACGTGCAAACAGCCAGAGATGGCACGGATCCCCCCCGATCGGACCCCCCCCTCCCATGATGCCAGGCACTGCCCAGATACACAATGAGACACACCCCGTCTAGCCAATCTTCCCATTGTACAGGTGGGGAAACTGAGTCACGGCGGGTGGCTGGGGAGTGGGGGGGAATTGGAAGTGGGGAAGGCATTTGAGGAGGGGGAGGAATTTGCTCAGTTCGGGGGGGTAGTGGGGGTGGGTGAGGCCGGGGGGGTCTGCTCAGACAGGTGGGGGGGGGCAGCGGTGTTGACCGCCCCTCCCCCCCAGCCGGAACCTGCCCTGCCCTGGTTTTACCGCCCCTAATGACACTCCTTCCGTCCCCATGGCCCCGGGGTGATGTCATGAAACTTCCCCTCCCCCACGCACCTCAGGCTTGTCCCCTCCCCCCACCCCCCAGGCCTGACCCCGCCCCCTCCCCGCCCAGGGCATAAATACAGGTGAGCCACCTTACCTGCCCAGGTAGCGGACAGAGAGAGCGAGAGGATTTGTAGCTGGCCGGACGCCGCGCGCTTCGCTTCCCTTCCCTTCCCCCACTTCTTTTGTTTGGGTCGCGCCCCACCTCCGGATCCACGCGTGTTTTGTTTGGGCGGCCGGGCTCCCCGGATCCACGCGCGTTTTGCTCCCGCCCCCCCCAGCTCCAGCTTTTTTGGGGGGCGCTGCTTTGTTTGGATCGCGCGCCCGGATCCACGCGTGTTTCCGGATCCACGCGTGGTTTTTTATTTGTTTTTTTTCTCTCTTCTGGGTGGCTCGCCATGGCCAACTCCGGGCTGCAGCTGCTGGGCTTCGTGCTGGCCCTGCTGGGCTGGGTGGCCCTGATCGCGGCCACCATCCTGCCTCAGTGGCGCATGTCCTCCTACGCGGGGGACAACATTATCACGGCCGTGGCGGTCTACCAGGGGCTGTGGATGTCCTGCGCCTGGCAGAGCACGGGGCAGATCCAGTGCAAAGCCTACGACTCCATCCTCAACCTCAGCTGTGAGTGGCGTGGGGGCTGTGGGGGAGGGGGCGCGGGAACCCCGCTGCAGTGGGAGGGGGAACTCCAGTGACTTCTGAGCCCCCTCCCGTTCGTGGGGAGCGGTCCCCCCCCGTCCCAGCGCTTTCTTCCCTTCTCCCCCCCCCCACTTCCCAGAGTCAATATTTGCCCAATTTAGCTGATAAACCCAGCGCGCCTTTATAAACAGTCGCTGTTTCCCCCGCCCCCCCCCGCCGCCCCACACACACCCTTTCTCCCCCCCGCTCCAGTTCTGGGGCTCCCGTTCCTCCCCCCATGCGCGCCCCCTCTGCTCCCCCGGCTCTGGGACCCCCCTTTCCATCTTCCCCCCACGCGCGCCCTCCCCTGCTCCCCTGGCTCTCTGCTCCCCCCTTTCCTCCTCCCGCGGCCCCCTGCTCCCCCGGCACTGGGGGTCCCCTTCTCCGCCCCACGCGCGCCCCCCTGCTCTCTACCCCCCTTTCCTCCTCCCGCCCGCGCCCCCTCTGCTTCCCCAGCTCTGGGACCCCCCTTTCCTTCCCCCCCCATACGCGCTCTCTCTGCTTCCCCCCTCCCTGCCCACACACCCCGGTCTGCTCCCTTCCCTTCTGCTCCCCAGGCGCCCCCCCGGCTCAGGGCCCCCCTTCCCGCCCCACGCGCGCCCCCTCTGTTGCCCCCTCCCCCCTTTAAAGACCCCTCCCCCTTCCACTGGTGAGATGTGAATTAAAGGGGAACCCCCTCGCCCCCCCCAGCTCTCCTGGGTTCGTAGATGCCCCCCCTCCACCCTCCTCTCTTCCTTTCCTTCCACTGGTTCATTCCTGTCTTTTTTTTTTCTTTCTCACTTTCTTCCTCTCTCTCTTCTCCCCCCCCCCCCCCCCCCCCGCCCGCCCCGAACCGGTTGGGTCACTCCTGGGGCCTCGCCCTGCGGCTGAGACCCAGGACAAAGGGCGACATGAATGGATCTACCCCCCCGCTCTCCTGGGCCTCCACCCCCCCCCCCCCCCACACACACCCACACAGGTGGACTCTGCCTGCACCTGTAGGAGGCTGGGGGGGCCCTGCCTTCTTCCACTGATTGAATTTCCAGGGATCAAAGTCCCACCCCACAGGGAAAACAGTAGAGCGGGGGGGGGCTGGGAGCTGGGACTCCTGGGTTCTCTCCCCGGCTCTGGGAGCCGAGTGGGGGCTGCTGGGTTAGAGCAGGGGGGGCTGGGAGCTGGGACTCCTGGGTTCTCTCCCTGGCTCTGGGAGCCGAGTGGGGGCTGCTGGGTTAGAGCAGGGGGGGCCGGGAGCCAGGACTCCTGGGTTCTCTCCTCGGCTCTGGGAGGGGAGTGGGGGCTGGTGGGTTAGAGCAGGGGGGGCCAGGAGCCAGGACTCCTGGGTTCTCTCCCCGGCTCTGGGAAGGGAGTGGGGGCTGGTGGGTTAGAGGAGGGGGGGATGGGAGCTGGGACTCCTGGGTTCTCTCCCCGGCTCCGGGAGGGGAGTGGGGGCTGGTGGGTTAGAGGAGGGGGGGATGGGAGCTGGGACTCCTGGGTTCTCTCCCCGGCTCCGGGAGGGGAGTGGGGGCTGGTGGGTTAGAGCAGGGGGGCTGGGAGCCAGGACTCCTGGGTTCTCTCCCCGGCGCTGGGAACGGAGTGGGGGCTGGTGGGTTAGAGCTGGGGGGGGGCTGGGAGCCAGGACTCCTGGGTTCTCTCCCCGGCTCCGGGAGGGGAGTGGGGGCTGGTGGGTTAGAGCAGGGGGGCTGGGAGCCAGGACTCCTGGGTTCTCTCCCCGGCGCTGGGAACGGAGTGGGGGCTGGTGGGTTAGAGCAGGGGGGGCTGGGAGCCAGGATTCCTGGGCTCTGTTGCTGGCTCCACACCGGATCCGGGCAGGGAGTTTATAAACAGTTCTGCGTAACAATCCAGCCTCTTTAATCTTATCGAGCTACATTATTTGGGAAAATAAACTCCCTTCGTCCAGCCCACGATAGGAGACCTAATCACAACCACAGGGGTCACGGGCCATGGCCCGCCTGGATGGTGGCCTGGGTGACCTACCAGGCCTCATCTGCCCTTCATCCTCAGGTGCTGCTCCTCCTCCTCCTCGGGGAAACCTTGTTCAACATCTGAGTGCAGAATAG
>NW_027045140.1:0-120470 GCF_028017835.1 Emys orbicularis | reverse complement strand
CCAGCCCCCCAGCTCTCCGGTCGGCCATAGGGTCACTGGGGGATCGGGGTCAGAGAAGGCCCAGTCCCAGCCCCCCAGCTCTCCAGTCGGCCATAGGGTCACTGGGGGATCGGGGTCAGAGGAGGCCCCAGCCCCCAGCTCTCCAGTCGGCCATAGGGTCACTGGGGGATCGGGGTCAGAGAAGGCCCAGTCCCAGCCCCCAGCTCTCCAGTCGGCCATAGGGTCACTGGGGGATCGGGGTCAGAGGAGGCCCAGCCCCCAGCTCTCCAGTCGGCCATAGGGTCACCGGGGAATCGGGGGCAGAGAAGTCCCAGACCCCCAGCTCTCTGGTCAGCCATAGAGTCACCGTGGGATTGGGGCAGAGGAGACTGAGCGATGGGACGGCCGTGGGAGGGGAACGGGGACTGGCGCTGGGGGACGGGCCGTGCCAGGACAGCGTCTGACGGGCGTCTTTCCCTGCCCGCAGGTTCAGGGGTCTGAGCCGCTGGCGCCGGCCCTTCGCGGAGGTGGTGGGTGTCTATGGGGCCCCACTGCTCCTCATCCCGGCCTTCAGCTTTGTCGGCCAGAGCACGGTCTCGTTCCAGGCACTCTACGCCCTGGAGGACTTCGGCTCCCCGGCCCGCGCCGTCTTCATGAACCCCGAGTACCTGGCACGGCTGGACGGGTACTGGCGTCCCCGTGGCCTGTGTGCCAAACGCCTTTCCTCGGGCTTCATGCTGGTGAACGCCGCCCTGGAGCTGTGCCAGCACCTCACCCTCTACGGCTTCTGGCCCTTCCCCACCAACCCCGAGGGGCAGCCCCTGTCCCCACCACTACTACGACAACCAGCCCTCCAAGCCGGGCGTTCACGCCATGCCCGATGAGTTCACCCGCTACCTGGGCATGCACCTGCAGGGCGCGCTGCGGCTGCATCTGGGGCACTGCTGGTGAGGAGCTTAGCGGCCAACGCTGGATGGAATGAGGTGGCCTGGCGCCACCATTGCAGGCAGGGCTTGAAGGAAGAAATGAAGGACGGCCTGGCCCGGGTAGAGCCACACTCCGCCTTAGACACCCTGGTCCAGCCAGGCCTCAGCATCGACGATCGCCTGGCCCACCGCCAACCAGAAAGGCAGGCCAGTGTTTGACCCGCACCGGAGTCAACCCGGCCATAGAGATGCAGAAAAGAGCTGGCAATGAGTCTTCGACGTCTGCCTATATTGGGGGAGACGCTCACGACGTCCATTAAGACCCGTGTCCTGCCCCGGTTGGGAACCCCCTTGGGCCGACCTGTACCCCAGCCAAGGTCGAGCCGTGAGCCGCCCGCTTCCTCTTTGCTTACAACTTCCCACCGTGCCCGAAGTGGAGCTGGTGGACTCAGGGGCCTCTGAGAACTTCCTGGACCTCGACGTTGCTTGGACGCCGTAACGTTCCCACTCCGCGTAAGCGCATCCCCGCCTCGGTGGAATCCCTTTCCCCAGGCCCAGTTACCATTCAAATGCCACCCCCCCGTGGCTGTGACCCTGCTCCAGGGCCCCCGGGAGGCGTCGCTATTTGGACTGATCTGCACCCTGCCAATTCCCCGTCATCCTCGGCATTCCTTGGCGGGGTCGGCCAGGACCCACGCATCCAAGGGGGACCAGGCCCGGCGGCTGACTTCAAAGGTAGATACCACCCTGTCCCTCGCCCCTCCGTCCACGCTGGGTGTTCTGGAGAAATACCGAGACCGTGCTGATGTCTGACAAAAGGAAATCGAGATCTTGCCGCAGGTTGTGATTGATCCATCAACCTGTAGTGCCCGGGACCCATGTTCCCTTTAGCTGTATTTCCTCCCTCTTGGGACGCGTGAGGAATACCTCGGTGAGAGTGTAGAGAAGGGGTTTATTCCTCCTTCTACCTCTCCGGGGCGGGCATTTTCGTGACTAAACACGAAATTGCTGGACTTTGAATGGAGGGACCATTTGAAACGGCCGCCCATCACTGATACGAGCGACGGTTCGGCAGCTCCGTTCTGCGTCAGGAACCGCAGCTGGAAGAGTATCGCCCGGACCCCACTAGCTGAAGCAAGAGGGAGATCGGAATTAAACGTATTTAAACGAATAAACCCGAGAGTGGTGAGACAGGGAATCATAACGTTAAGAGGCGTAAATCATTGTCCGTAGTTGAATCGTTCAGAAAGGCCGTTTTTAGCAGTTTACAGCTGGGGGTAACAAGATGGCGGTCGCCGGGAAACGAAAACGATGGTCTTGGAGCGATTCGGCCAATCGCAAATAGGCGGGTAAGGTGAGAGAAGGGTCACTCCAAAACCCGAAGGGTCATGCTCAACTGACCCCCTCCCAAGTCTTCAATCAGGTCCAGCTTTGATTGACAGGTGAGTTTAAAAGCTGGGATTGGTTCCTAAGAACAGACCAATCAGGAAGGCTTAAGATGACTGGTGGATCAGTATGTTAATGATGAGGATTGAAGAAAGAACCAATCAGAATAGGGTAAACATCTGCATATAATGCAGGGAGGCGAGCAGCCGACCGGCGTTAGTCAGAGTGGGTGCCTTGAGTCTGAAGGGAGCCACTTACTCATGAACCTTTTGGGGAGACTTCACTTGGCAAGAGCATTTCTTCAACTGGACCTTCGTGGAGACGACCGTCTGGTTCATGTCAGGGAAGGTGACATATGAGCCTGGATAGAAACCCGCGTGGGGAGGGGCTAACGCAGTTCAGAGTGTGGGAGGAGGTACAGGGGCTCCAAAGAGTCACCAAGGGATGGGGGTCAGAGGAGGCCCAGCCTCCCAGCTCTCCGGTTGTCCATAGGGTCACCCTTTGTAACTCTTCCAGTCTGCCTGGGACTTAACTATCTTGAGTAGTTTTGTATCATCTGCAGATGTTGCCACCTCACTGTTTACCCCTTTTTCCAGATCATTTACGAGTATGTTGAACACAACTGGTCCCAGTACAGACCCCTGGGGGACACCACGATTTACCTCTCTCCAGTCTGAAAACCAACCGTTTATTCCTACCCTGTTTCCTATATTTTAACTGGAGTGCCTGGCAGTGCCTTTGGGATCATCTAACGATCCTTAATTTAATTTAATGACAAGCCTTGTGATCTTAATCACCCTGCCTCTGGTTATAAACAAACTCCCTGCCCCTTGGGGGCAGAAGCTGGCAGCAACACAGGACTTATCACTGTAGCCTATAGGATTACCCTGTTTGCTTGCACAGATATCTCTTATAGTTTAATATAAATCGATAAACCTATTACAATAAACCAAACACTTACAGTAAGTTTGGCTGTAATGCAAGGGACCTACAGGCCAGATCTGGGATGTTGAGGTAAGACAAATTTAGCATATCTATGTCTGGGACCTTCCACCTAGAGAGATAGATAACGGGAGAATGGCATAGGGGGGTTCCAAATCTGCACCCACAAACTTAACAGGTACCACCAGGGAAGAACCGGAGAACCAAAATAACAGATGTGTGTGTGTGACGTTGCACTCCGTATGATTTTATAAAAATACGCTAATGGGTGAATATGATGTAACTGGAATATGCTTCATGCAAAAGGTCTCTTGTAAGGTATCATTACAAAGCTTATAATCTATTGAGTGTGGTCATCCTATTTGTATAAATGTACCACTCTTGTATCTGGGACTAGAAATATGAAATATAACTCTGAGGGCCTATTGTAATTATGCAAAGTGGGGGCCATTAATGGTGGTTTGGAATCTTGATGACTCCCATTAACCAGGACCATTGTTTGCAGATGGCTGTGTTTACCTGTAAGTCTTCCTGTATACATGTGTGCTGGCAAATGGGCAATGAAGTCTTGCAGTGACACGTGATCATGTCACCTGAACTGGAATCCATCTTTAACCTGGTGCTTTTCCAGTGAGAAGGCGGGGTGGGAACCCAGAGAGGGACAAAGGATTCCCGCCTTATGCAAAAGATATATAAAGGGGTGGAACAGAACAAAGTGAGGAGAGGAGCCATCATGAAGAATCCCCTAGCTACCACCTGAGCTGGAACAAGGGCTGTACCAGGGGAAAGAATTGTGCCCAGACTAGGAAGGTGTCCAGTCTGAGGGAAAAACTTACTGAAGCATCTCTGAGGTGAGATTATCTGTATTCAGTTTGATTAGACATAGATTTGCGCATTTTATTTTACTTTGCTTGGTAATTCACTTTGTTCTGCCTGCTATTACTTGGAACTACTTAAATCCTACTTTCTGTATTTAACAAAATCACTTTTTACTTATTAATTAACTCAGAGTATGTGTTAATACCTGGGGGGGCAAACAGCTGTGCATAGCTCTCTATCAGTGTTATAGAGGGCAAACAATTTATGAGTTTACCCTGTATACGCTTTATACAGGGTAAAACGGATTTATTTGGGTTTAGACCCCATTAGGAGTTGGGCATCTGAGTGCTAAAGACAGGAACACTTCTGTGAGCTGCTTTCGGGTAAACCTGCAGCTGTTAGGGGACCTGGTTCAGAACTGGGTCTGGGTTTGCGGCAGGCTAGCGGGTCTGGCTCAAACCGGGCAGGGTACTGAAGTCCCAAGCTGGCAGGAAAGCAGGGGCAGAAGTAGTCCTGGCACATCCGTTGGCAGCTCCCAAGAGGGTTTCTGTGATCCAACCCGTCCCAGTGTGTATGATCGAATGTCATTAATATGTCTGTACATGTCATCAATAAGTACAAACACACCAGCCTATGGAGTAAGCCGACCCTACTGTTTTTGTGGGTGAGGGATGAGGTTTGGGCAGAGGAGGAAGGATTTCCGGCCCCTGTGCCCTATAAACGTGGTGACCCACCTCGCTAAGAGACTAGACCAGACGACTAATAGGCGGTACTTTGTTTTTCTTCACCTTTCTACGTGCCAAGGGGACGAGGCTAAGCTTGGGTTCCCTGAGCGTTTGTCCTTAGTTTTGTGTATTAGGTTTTGATTTTTAAGTTGAAGAGAGTTAAGTAAACTCGAAGTTCGCTCCGATTGCTCTTAGCTCCAGCTCCTCTCTGTCCTCTCATTCAAATATCGAGGACGCTGAACCGCCAGATGCGAGGCCGGTCCTGTCTCTCCCCACCGGGCTATCAGGGAAGGGTGTGAGTCTATTAGCCAGAGCTTTGTAGCGTCTAATACCATCATCATGTATTTTGAATAGCAGGAATCCAACTGGAACTGTGTAACTCTGATTATTTTCCCATTTAATTACTACTTCGTTGATTTTAATAACAAGTCTGGAAGGCTCTATCTGTCTCAGTGGGAGCTTCCTGGCATCCCCCCGAGGGGATCTTTGGAAATTCTGGGGAGCCTGATTCGGGACAAGAACCTTTATCTTCTGATCAAACAGCTTGGCGAGCCTCAAACCCAGACTGTCCCAATTAATATTATTAACCTCCTAAATCAGGCAACAGCACATGCCACACTCAAGTCCATCTGGGGCTAGGGCATGTGCTGTGAGCAGACCTAACGTACCAAACCCCCGAATGGCGCCCCCACAGACAGCACAGGTCAATCAACTCCTTGAGCAGGACCGTCAGTGCTTCCTGAACTACTGCCAAGGTGCCCGGGTCACTCCCCCTGCTGTCTGCCACATTTCCCTGTAATCAGCCCATCCACAGCTGGGGGCAGTTGGGATCAGGGTGGGGATGTGGGGGGGGGGGGTGTCCCTGCTGCCCCCTGCTGGAGGGGACGGGCCCTGCTCCGTGTGTGTCTATGAGGTTTGTTTCCCTGCGTGTGAACGGAGCCAGTGAATGATTTTCGGCCAATGTTTCATTTCCCATAAAAAGGCCGTTGGGAGGCCCCGACCCCCTCTGTGGCTGTGAGCGGAACCCGAGGGCTCGTCTCCGGCCAGAGCAAACGACCCGGCGAAGCGCCGGCGGCCGAAGCGGCTCCGTTGTGCTGGGCCGTTTGCAGAGCCCTGGGCGAGGGTTGGCACCGCGGGGTAGGAGTTCCCGGGGGCTTTGTTCCGCCCAGCAACAGGAAAAAACCGTCCCGTCCACATAAAACCGTTTTTCTTTTTTTGGCTGGTGGGTTAGAGCAGGGGGCGCTGGGAGCCAGGACTCCTGGGTTCTCTCCCTGGCTCTGGGAGGGGAGTGGGGGCTGCTGGGTTAGAACGGGGGGGGGCTGGAAGCCAGGACTCCTGGGTTCTCTCCCTGGCTCTGGGAGGGGAGTGGGGGCTGCTGGGTTAGAGCAGGGGGGCTGGGAGCCAGGACTCCTGGGTTCTCTCCCTGGCTCCGGGAGGGGAGTGGGGGCTGGTGGTTAGAGGGGGGGGGGGGGCTGGGAGCCAGGACTCCTAGGTTCTCTCCCCGGCTCCGGGAGGGGAGTGGGGACTGGTGGGTCAGAGCAGGGGGGCTGGGAGCCAGGACTCCTGGGTTCTCTCCCCGGCTCTGGGAGCGGGGGGGCTGGTGGGCTAGAGCAGGGGGGAGCTGGGAGCCAGGACTCCTGGATTCTCTCCCCGGCTCTGGGAGGGACGTGGGGTCCAGGCATTAGAGCAGGGGGTGGGTGAAGGGGAACTTCCAGCCCCCCTGTGCTCTAACCCCTAGACCCCACTCCCTTCCATCCACCCTCACCCAGCTCCTGCGGGTACAGCTAGGCCCAGGGGGGGAAGAAATTACCCAGCAGGGAGAAGAACCCAGGCGTCCTGGCGGCCTGCACAAGGCCTCTCCTTGCTGTGGGGGATCCCTGCCCAGCCCCTTGCTGTGTGCCTCACTTTCCCCTCCCGCCGTGTCACAGAGTGAACTCTCAGTTCTAGAGGGGATGATGTATCTGTGCCCTTCCAGTTGGATCTAGCCCTCCCCCCCCCTCCAAATACCCTATGGGGCTGGAGCTCCCGCCCACACCGGTGGCCCAGAGGGAACACACAGGGTCTAGGGGATGGAATGTTTATTGACAGGCAGGTCCAGGGCCCCCCAGAACAGCAGGATCGGGGGCCCCCAGGCTTGGGGTGAAGATCCAGGATCCCGGGCAGAGCTAAACCGTCCACTTCAGGCACCTGCAAGGAAAGACAGAGATGGGGGGGGGAGGTATGTGATATGAGGGTGTCGGCTGAGGTACCCCCGGGGTGGGGGGGAGCACTGCCCCACGGCCCCCTGGCAGCAGAGAGACCAGAGAGGCTGGGGCGAGAAGTAGCATTAACAGAGAGCCCCCCAAAATCTCTCCCAGTGACCGCACTGCCCCGCAACCCCCTCCCCAGCCCAGGTGCCTCCCTGAGCACTCACCTGGTCTCCTGGAGTCCTCCCCTGAGAGGTGGCTGGGGGGGGGGGCCTCCCCTGGTCTCCCAGGGAGTTCCTGGGGGGCAACAGGGATCTCCCCTGGGAGGTACCTGGGAATGGCGGGGGTCTCCCCTGGGTCCCTGGGAGGGTGGGGGGGTCCCTGTGGATGGTGGGGGTCTCCCTTGGTCTCTGGGGGGGGGGGGAGTTCCTGGGGAGCCTGGGGGGGCTGGCAGTTTCCGGGGGGGCTCACCGGGTCTCCTGGTGGGTGCCCAGGCAGCGCACGCAGCAGTAGCGCGCCCCGCAGCTGACGCAGGTGTAGTGGGAGGGGAGGCCGCAGACAGCGCAGAAGTGGCGCTGGGGCAGGCTGGAGGGGGCCGCACAGGCCGTCAGGTAGTTGGGGCCCTCGCTGGTGCTCAGGTTCTGGGGGGCAGGGAGAGCGTGAGCCCCTGCCGGCCCCCCACACCTCCGCCGACCCCCCCCGCCACAGCCCCTGCCCCACAGCTCCTGCCAGCCCCACCACGCCACAGCCCCATCCAGCCCCCCATGCCTCCACCCCACAGCCCCCCCCCCACCCCCGCCGACCCCCCCGCCACAGCCCCTGCCCCACAGCTCCTGCCAGCCCCACCACGCCACTGCCCCACAGCCCCCACCAGCCCCCCCATGCCTCCGCCCCACAGCCCCATCCAGCCCCCCACCAGCCCCCCCATGCCTCCACCCCACAGCCCCCCCCACCTCCGCCGACCCCCCCCGCCACAGCCCCACAGGCCCTGCCCCACAGCTCCTGCCAGCCCCCCACACCTTGACCCCACCGCCCCTGCAGGCCCACCACACCTCCGCCGACCCCCCGCCCCACTGCTCCTGCCAGCCCCCCCACACCTCCGCTGACCCCCCCGCCACAGCCCCACAGCCCCTGCCCCACAGCCCCATCCAGCCCCCCACCGGCCCCCCACACCTCCGCTGACCCCCCCCGCCACAGCCCCCGCCCCACTGCTCCTGCCAGCCCCACCATGCCACTGCCCCATCCAGCCCCCCACACCTCCGCCGACCCCCCCCGCCACAGCCCCCGCCCCACTGCTCCTGCCAGCCCCACCATGCCACCACCCCATCCAGCCCCCCACGCCTCCGCCACACTGCCCCTGCCCCACAGCCCCTGCCCATCCCCCACACTTCTGCCCCATAGCCCCCAACCCACAGCCCCAGCTGGCCCCCCACACCTCCGCCACGCTGGCCCCACCTACACAATGCCCCCCACCTTCACCCTGTCCCCAGCCCACCCTTCCTCCTCCTCATGCTGCAGGCCAGACCGCCCCCCCCCCCCAAATAAACACACACACACACACTCTGGGGCTGGGCCAGACCCCCCCTGTGACGAAGCAGGGGGTTTCCTTGTTGTTTTCACTGGTTTGCATGAGGAGGGGATGGGACTCAGTTTCCCTGGGGGTTACTGGTGTAACGAGGTGGTGGGAGAGGGGGGTTGTTGTTACAGAGGGTCAGCAACCGGTGACCTGGCAACCGGCCTGGAGGATGGAGACCCCGGCGACGGGTGACCTGGCGACCGGCCTGGAGGATGGAGACCCCGGCGACGGGTGACCTGGTGACCCGAGGACCCAGCTCGAGAGTCGCAGCCGGTTCTGGCCAGTGGGAGGACAATGGGCTGTGGGGAGAGGACCCCGGTGACCTGACCAGCCGGTTCCAGCCCGAGGGGCCAGAGGACAGAAGAGGGGAGAGGAGGTCCAGGCGACCCTGTTTATCTGGAGAGAAGACAATGGACAGAGGCGGGGCCTGGGGCCGGTGATCTCAGATGCCAGCTGGGAAGCAGGGGGGCTCTGGCTGGAGAGGGGGAGCAGGCAGAGCCCACCTGGATGCAGGGGAGACTGGGATGTGCTGGGCTGAGGGAGGCCAGGCCTAAGGCCTGGAGAGTTTCCTGTGCTGGGTTCAAGGCTCAATAAACCCTCCCGTTTTACACTGGCTGAGAGTCACTCCGGGCTAGAGAACAGGGTTGCATCAACCCCTTCGGGGGATGGAGGCCCGGGGGTCCCAAGCGAGGGGGCCCATGGTGAGAGACGGACGTGCTAAGGCTCCGAGAGGTGCAGCTCCAGGAGGTGGAGGGGCCTGACCCCGGGAGAGAGTGGACCCCCGAGAAAGGCTGTCGCACTGAAAGGGGCACCCCACACACACACACAGACCGCACGGGGCCAAGAGTGGGCACAACCTGTGAGCCCGTGACACCCCCCCTGACTGAGACACACACACACTCACACTCCCAGGGGCCAGTCCTTACCCCCCCCCCACCCCCCCCCCACACACACACACTCCGAGAGCCAGCCCCCCCCCCACACACACACACGCCCCAGGACCGGCCGTACCTGCTCCTCCAGCAGCGCCTGGAAGTTTTTCCGGAAGCGGAGTTTGAAGTGATCTCCCCGGGTCTTCTTCTTCTTCTTCCCTGGGGGGGCAGAGCCGCGGTTCAAACCCGCCACCCATGCAGCACCCAGCGGGGGGCCAGCCGCGGGGTAGGGGGCCCCCCCTACCCCCCCATACCCTGGGGCAGAGACCCCCTCACACGAGTGAGCCCCCCAACCCCACTCTCTATGGTCTGGCCCCCCAGGATACATTTGTGGGCCCCATCCCCAGGTCCAAAGCCCCACAATCTATCCCCCACCCCTTATCTAACCACCAGCCCCCACTCCCCTCCCAGAGCTGGGGAAAGAACCCAGGAGTCCTGGCTCCCAGCCCCCCCCTACTCTCACCCATCAGCTCCCACTCCCCTCCCAGAGCCGAGGACAGAACCCAGGAGTCCTGGCTCTTAGCCCCCCTGCTCTAACCCACCAGTTTCCACTCCCCTCCCAGAGCTGGGGAGAGAACCCAGGAGTCCTGGCTCTCAGCCCCCCTGCTCTAACCCACCAGCCCCCACTCCCCTCCCAGAGCCGGGGGGAGAACCCAGAAGTCCTGGCTCCCAGCCCCCCCCTGCTCTAACCCACCAGTCCCCACTCCTCCCCCAGAGCCGGGGAGAGAACCCAGGTGTCCTGGCGCACTGGGGGGGCTCCGGGCGCACCTGTCTCGGCGTCGTCGTCGAACTGGGGCAGGCGTTTCACCAGCTGGGGCAGGTTGGCGTGGGGGTCGTCCTGGAAGTTGTCGTTCTCCAGCGCCTCCAGCTGGCGGTTCAGGCGGCGCTGCCGGGTAGCCCGGTCCAGGATGCGCCGCTGGCCGGGGTCCTGGGACCGCACTGGGGTGGGGAGAGAACCATGGGGCAGGACCAGCGCCCCGCCGGCCAGGGGTGAGCTCCCGCCCCCCACTGCTCCCGCTGCCTGCCCCCCCCAGACCCCCAGCACTCACCCCACCTGCCCCCACCCCCCACTGCTCACACCGCCTGCCCCCCCAGACCCCCAGCACTCACCCCACCTGCCCCCACCCCCCACTGCTCACACCGCCTGCCCCCCCAGACCCCCAGCACTCACCCCATCTGCCCCCACCCCCCACTGCTCACGCCGCCTGCCCCCCCCAGGCCCCCAGCACTCACCCCATCTGCCCCCACCCCCCACTGCACCCACTGCCTGCCCCCCCAGACTCCCAGCACTCACCCCATCTGCCCCCACCCCCCACTGTTCCCGTCGCCTGCCCCCCCGACCCCCAGCACTCACCCCATCTGCCCCCGGCCCCCACTAGCCCCGCCCCCAAACCCCACCTCATGCCCCGCCCCACTAACCCCGCCCCCTGCCCAGCCCCCAACCCCACCACGTGCCCCGCCCACTAATCCCATCACCTGCCCCCACCCCCCACCAACCCGCCGCGGCCCCCCGCCCGGTTCGCTCCCGGCCCGGCTACCTGACACCTTCTTCTCCACCATGCTGCGGCCGGGCTGGGAGCATCCAGCGTCACTTCCGGGAGCCGCCCCCCGCCGTCATCTTAGCCGGGGCAGCCCCGCTTCCGCTTCCGCCTCCCGCGCTAGGCCCCGCCCCCCTCGGTGCTGGAGGCGGGAGGATCTGTTCCTGGTCTTTCCCCTCCCCCCAGCGCCCCACGGGAGGAGGAGCCAGGGGGGCGGGGCTAGGTCAGCAGCTGGGGGCGGTGCCTGGGCAGGGCCCGTCTACACTGACCTGAGCTGGACCCCCCCCACACTCTTCCCTAGTGCCCCTCCCCCACAGCACCCGAGTCCCTGCCCCTGCAGGATCCCCCGCCCGTGCTCACTGCCCCCCCATTCCATCCATGGGGGTCCCCCTGACAGCCCCCAGGCACCCCCACCTCCCTGAGAGCCCCCAGGCACCTCTCCACTTCTCTCCCCCCCGACAGCCCCCGGGCACCCCCTCACACTTCCCCCCCCCAACAGCCCTCGGGCACCCCCTCACACTTCTCTCCCCCCCCGACAGCCCCCGGGCACCCCCTCACACTTCCCTCCCCCCCCCAACAGCCCTCGGGCACCCCCTCACACTTCTCTCCCCCCCCCGACAGCCCCCGGGCACCCCCTCACACTTCCCTCCCCCCCCAACAGCCCTCGGGCACCCCCTCACACTTCTCTCCCCCCCCCCGACAGCCCCCGGGCACCCCCTCACACTTCCCTCCCCCCCCAACAGCCCTCGGGCACCCCCCCAAGACACCCGCCGGCGCCTTCCTGAGCCGGGCCCAGGTTTGTTACAGCCACCCGCTGGATGGGGGTGGGCACCAGGCAGCCCCCCAGGCCAGATCCGTCCCCACCCCGGGTGCATGGGGGAGGCCCCCGAATCTTCCCACCGCCATCCGTGGGGTGGTTGGATTATTATTTTCCCAGGGGCCTGGACTTGACCTTGACCCAGCCCCGACTATCCACATGGGTCCAGCACCCGCCATTACATTACATTACAGTGGGGGGCAGCGGTGGGCGCAAGCGGTGGGCGAGCAGGGGCACGGGGCCCCCCCAGTCAGCGGGGACACAGAACTCCTCTGGGGCCGAGGCAGGGAGAGCGAACTCCTCCGGCCCTGGGGCTGCGGGACGAGATCCAGCTCCTCCAGCCGCCAGGGGGCACAGAAAGTGCCCCTCCGAATGGAGCCAAATATTTCTTGCTGTGCCCCCACCCGAGAGGAGCCGGACGGCCCCCCGACTTGTCCTGGGCCTGCCGAGATCCGAACGGGGCCGCGGCCCTGCCGATCCGGGTGAAGGCCTCACCCTAAGGAATCTGCCCCAGCCGGTATCGAGCCCGGACGCGTCTTCCCCTGACCCATATCTCGCAGGGGCAGAGCCACAGTTCAGAATCCGGAGCTTCGGGGCTTGTCTACACGGCACGGGACATCGGGGTCGATTCTGTCGCTCTGGAGTGAATAAGCCGCCCCACCCCGGAGCGAGGTAAGGGAGGCCGCCCGGTGCTAGGCCTCGGGGGGATGATTTCCTTGCTCGGACCGGAGAGAGAAATCAGACGCCGACTCCACTGGTGGGATCCTAGTGTAGACGAGTCTCTGGCGAAGACGCCCCCCCCAATCGGCGCAGTGACCCCACTATCCCCAGAGGTGCACCCACCTAGCGCTCTCTACCCGGGTCATTGGGTTGGTGGAACTCTGCCACTGTGACTTGTCCTGGGCCTGCCGAGATCCGAACGGGGCCGCGGCCCTGCCGATCCGGGTGAAGGCCTCACCCTAAGGAATCTGCCCCAGCCGGTATCGAGCCCGGACGCGTCTTCCCCTGACCCATATCTCGCAGGGGCAGAGCCACAGTTCAGAATCCGGAGCTTCGGGGCTTGTCTACACGGCACGGGACATCGGGGTCGATTCTGTCGCTCTGGAGTGAATAAGCCGCCCCACCCCGGAGCGAGGTAAGGGAGGCCGCCCGGTGCTAGGCCTCGGGGGGATGATTTCCTTGCTCGGACCGGAGAGAGAAATCAGACGCCGACTCCACTGGTGGGATCCTAGTGTAGACGAGTCTCTGGCGAAGACGCCCCCCCCCAATCGGCGCAGTGACCCCACTATCCCCAGAGGTGCACCCACCTAGCGCTCTCTACCCGGGTCGTTGGGTTGGTGGAACTCTGCCACTGTGACTGGATTTTCCACACCCCCATGAGAGCCCACTCCTTTCCCAGACCCAGGAGTACCCAGGAGTCCTGGCTCCCAGCCGCCCCCCCCCCCCGCTCTAACTACTAGCCCCCACTCCCCTCACAGAGCCGGGGAGAGAACCCAAGAGTCCTGGCTCCCAGCCCCCCCTGCTCTGCATCATCTCTGCATCCCCCTTACCTGCCCCCTAGCCCCCCACTGCCCCCTCGCTCCCCCAAGCGCCCCCTTTTCCCACGCTCCCCTCTCCCCCCCCCCCAGGAGTCCCCCTCCCTCACATCTCCCTGCCCGGCCCCTCAAGGGGTCCCCATCCCTCACGCCTCCCACCCAGAGACCCCTCCTCCGCCCCGCCCCCCCTTTTTGGCAACGTGGCAGCGGAAAACCAAAAACTTCCCCTTTTTCTGCCCCAACTTTTCCAGCGTTTTCTCGCTCGGGAACTTTCCCGGACGGCGATTGGCTGGTGGGGAGGGGGGCGCGGGCGCTGATTGGCCGGCGGGGAGAGGGGCGCGGGGGCGGATTGGCCGGCGGCGGGGGGGCGCGGGGGCGGATTGGCTGAGGGCGGGGCTCCTGGTTTCGGGGTGTCCCCCCAGCGCTCCCCACCATGTGGGTGCCGGCGGGGGGAGGGAGAGGCGCTGGGGGCCCCCCAATCAGGGAGGGGGCGCAGAGCCCCGGGAGGGGGGCGGGAGGGATCCTGCCCCCCCACACATACACACACCCACACCGGGGGGGCTGGGAGGAGCCCGGGCTCGGATCGCGAGAGCTGCGAGCCCGGCCCCGCTCAGAGCTTCCCAGCCATGGAGCCGAGCCCTGCCGCCCTCCTGTCCCTGGCCGCGCTGCTCCTGGGGGCCGCCGGGACAAGCCCCCGCGACCGGCCCCCGCTCAACCCGGGTGAGCCCGGGCCGGGGGGGAGATCGGGGGCGAGGACACGGGCAGGGGCGCGGGGGGAGATCGGGGGGTAGGGGACACGGGGAGGGGCGCATGAGGGGAGATTGGGGGGAGATCGGAGGTAGGGGACATGGGGAGAGACACATGGGGTGAGATCGGGGGCAGGGGACACGGGGAGGGGGGCACAGGGGGGAGATCGGTTAGCAGGGGACATGGGGAGGGGCGTGGGGGGCAGGGGACACGGGGAGGGGCGCAAGGGGAGATTGGGGGCAGGGGACACGGGGAGGGGCGCATGAGGGGAGATCGGGGGTAGGGGACATGGGGAGGGGCGCAGGGGGGCGATTGGGGGGAGATCGGAGGTAGGGGACATGGGGAGAGACACATGGGGTGAGATCGGGGGCAGGGGACACGGGGAGGGGGGCACAGCGGGGAGATCGGGGAGCAGGGGACATGGGGAGGGGCGTGGGGAGCAGGGGACACGGGGAGGGGCGCAGGGGGAGATTGGGGGCAGGGGACACGGGGAGGGGTGCATGAGGGGAGATCGGGGGTAGGGGACATGGGGAGGGGCGCAGGGGGTGAGATCGGGGGCAGGGGACACGGGGAGGGGGGCGCAGGGGGAATCGGGTGCAGGGGACATGAGGAGGGGCGCAGGGGAGATTGGTTGACAGGGGACACGGGGAGGGGCGTGGGGGGGAGATCGGGGGTAGGGGACACGGGGAGGGGTGCGGTGGGGAGATTGGGGGAGGGGACACACGGAGGGGCGCAGGGGGAGATTGGGGGCAGGGAACACGGGGAGGGGGGCGCAGGGGGGGATCGGGGCAGGGGACATGGGGATGAGCGCATGGGGGAGATCAGGGAGTGGGGGACACGGGGGGTTCTGGGGGAGATTGGGGTGGGGGACACGGGGAGGGGCACAGGGAGGACATTGGGGGTGGGGGACACGGAGGGGGCGCAGGGGGAGATCGGGGACAGGGGCGCATGGGGGACAGGGCCGTAGCAACAAAGAACGTGGCCCCCTCCGAACGGTGGCCCCCTCCGAACATATGTCCGGGCGGGGCCCCTTACAATGCAGAAACTGGAATGCGGTATTTATTTTGCCACTTTTAGGGGCCCCCTTCCTTGGGGGCCCCCTCCGGTCGGAGGGCTTTCGCTACATCTCTGATGGGGGAGATCAGGGAGTGGGGGACATGGGGGTTCTGGGGGAGATTGGGGGGTGGGGGACACGGGGATGGGCGCAGGGGGGAGATCGGGGGCAGGGGACACAGGGAGGGGCGCGCGGGGAGATGGGGGCCCATGGGACAGGGGAGATGGGTTGGGGGGCCGACAGTCGCCCAAGGGGGAGCTGGGAAGCAGGGGGCGCAGGGCATTCGGGATTGGGAGGCTCACATGTAAGATGGGAATGGGGTGTGCAGGGGATTGGGGGGCCCAGCTGTGGAGGGGGGTAACCCGGAGAGCCAGCGGTGATTCCCAGGGCGGGGGGGCCGGGGTGGTCAGGAAAAAGTGGGGCTGGCCGAGGGCAAGAGGTCTCATATGCCCGGCTGGGGGGCGGGGGCAGGTTCAGTGGGACCCCCCCTCCACCGCTCCATGGGAGCCGAGAGGACTTGCAGGCAGGGGTGGAGGGTTCACTCTGCCCAATGATTTGGGACCCCTGAGTTGTCGGCCATTCTGAACAGACCCCACCACAGGCACTGGGGTACGTAGGGTGCCCCACTCTCCTCCCAGAGCTGGGGAGAGAACCCAGGAGTCCTGGCTCCCAGCCCCACCCTGCTCTAATCACCAGCCCCCACTCCCCTCCCAGAGCCGGGCAGAGAACCCAGGAGTCCTGGCTCCCAGCCCCCCCCCTGCTCTAACCCACCAGCCCCCACTCCCCTCCCAGAGCTGGGGAGAGAACCCAGGCGTCCTGGCTCCCAGCCCCCCCCCCCCCCCCCCCCCCCCCCGCGCGCTCACCACAGCCGCAGTGGCGGGTTCGGGAGGCAGTAATTACACCTCGTGGGCTGGCTCTGCTTAGGCAGTGGCTGGGTGGCCCCTGATCCTCCCGGAGCCTGGTGTGAATGGCAACCTATGGGCACCGCTGCCCTCTGCTGGGTGAAACCCTGAATTTTCAGCTGTGTGCTATAGACCCCATACTGGCCTGGGCGAGCCTCCCTGAGATCCCGTGGCTTTGTCAGCAGGAGCTGGGCGTAGGGCGCCCTCAGGGCGCGTCTGAGAGGCCGTGGCAGAGCATACCAAGCGAGCACCCGCCGGCAGGGAGGGGAGTGCCAGCCCTGCTCTTCTCACGGACAACCGAGGCACAAGGCCTGGGCAGTGACTTGGCCAAGATCACGGAGTGACTCCTGCCCGCCCCCCCCCCCACCTCCCTCCCCGCGCTCACTACCAGCCCCCACCCCTCTCACAGGTCCGGGGAGAGAACCCAGGCGTCCTGGCTCCCAGCCCCCTGCTCTTTCCCGTGGGAGTCCAGCCTTTCTCTGGGGATTGTAGGGCGCCCCATGCCGGGATCGAGGCGGAAACGGCGGCCCCGTCGCTGTCTCAAGCCCAGTCACCAGCCCTGGCCTGGGTGCCGCCCTCTGCTTCTAATTAGCTGCCTGGCGAGGGCCGGGCGCTGGGAATTTGTCCCGGTTGTTCACGCGTAAGACAGTAACTGCCTGAGGGAGGGGGGCCCCGGTGTGCCAGGGGCTACGTGGACTCCTCCCCACCCCGACCGAGATCGGGGCCCCGTCGCGCCAGGCGCTGCACACAGGCCGTGAGCCAGGCCCTGCCCTGTGGCGCTCACAGCCTGACCAGACAAAGGGCGAGGGGGGGAAACTGAGGCACCTTGCGAGAAAGGGCCTTGTGCGATGTCCCCTGCAGGGCAGCGGCTGAGCCAGGACTAGAACCCAGGAGTCCTGGCTCCCAGCCCCCACTCCCCTCCCAGAGCTGGGGTGAGAACCCAGGAGTCCTGGCTCCCAGCCCCCCTGCTCTAACCACCAGCCCCCACTCCCCTTCCAGAGCTGGGAAGAGAACCCAGGAGTCCTGGCTCTCAGCCCCCCCCTGCTCTATCCACCAATCCCCAACCCCCCACTCCCCTCCCAGAGCCAGGGAGAGAACCCAGGAGTCCTGGCTCTCAGCCCCCCCTGCTCTAACCACCAGCCCCCACTCCCCTCCCAGAGCCGGGGAGAGAACCCAGGAGTCCTGCCTCCCAGCCCCCTGCTCTTTCCCGTGGGGGTCCAGCCCTTCTCTGGGGGCCGCGGGGGCCCCATGTCGGGATCGAGGGGGGAACGGGGGCCCCGTCGCCATTTCAAGCCCAGTCACCAGACCTGGCCCGGGCGCTGCTCTCTGCTTCCAATTAGCTGCCTGGCGAGGGCTGAGCGCTGGGAATTTGTCTTGGTTGTTCACGCATAAGACAGTAACTGCCTGAGAGGGGGGGCCCCGGCGTGCCAGGGGCCGTATGGACTCCTCAACGCCCCCGACCGAGACCGGGGCCACATCGCGCCAGGCGCTGCACACGCTGTGAGCCAGTCCCTGCCATGTGGAGCTCACAGCCTGACCACACAATGGGTGAGGGGGGAAACTGAGGCAGTGTGCGAGAAAGGGCCTTGTGTGATGTACCCACCGCAGGGCAGCAGCTGAGCCGGGACCAGAACCAGGTGCCTGGTCCAGGGTCCGACCCGCTGAGCCATCCACTTCCTTAAGGTGCAGCCCTCAGGAGAGCCCCTCCCCCCATGGTGCCTCAGTTTCCCCTCACCCCCTTTGGCTGGTCGGGCTGGGATCACAGGTTGGGGACCATACCGTCCCCTGGCTGTGCTCCCCGGCGTGTTGGGGGCCTGATCTTGGTCGTGGGGCGCAGGGCCGAGACATGGGGAGCGGGGCAGAGGGAAGGGGGGGCACGGGGAGCTGGAATTTCAGGGCCCAGCGCTGGGAGAGAAAGTCCCGGTGGGGGCAGGGACGCCTCATTGGGTGCTGTTGTCTGAGTGGGTGATGTGTGTCCGAGCCCCCGCACGGCTGCCCCCGGAGGGGGATTCTCCATCCTCCAGGATCAGGGAGGGCCAGGTGCTGCTAGCGTTCCCCATTGGCCGCAGCCCCCCAGGACTCCTGGGTTCTTCCACTTGTGTGCCGGGCGGGGGGGGGGGGGGGGGCGTGTGGAGCCAAGCTGGGTCTATGCGGGGGGATCTAACCAGAACCCGGCACCTTTCTGCCCCACAGATAACCTGCTGCTCATCACGGCTGCCACGGAGCAGACGGAGGGATACGAGCGATTCCTGCGCACCGCCCGCTACTTCAACTACACCGTCAAGGTGAGACGGAGCCCGCCCCAGAGCTGGCTGCATCTCGGGGGTCCCTGTACAGCCAACCGTCCTGCCCCAGAGCTGGCTGCATCTTGGCGCTGGGACAGGGGTCCCCGTGTAACCAACCGTCCGGCCCCAGAGCTGGCTGCATCTCAGGGGTCCCTGTACAGCCAACCGCCCCACCCCAGAGCTGGCTGCATCTCAGCACCTGGCCAGGGGGTCCCTGTAAAACCAGCCCCTGTGCCCCACCCCAGAGCTGGCTGCATCTCGGTGCCAGGACAGGGGTCCCTGTACAGCCAACCGCCCCTCCCCAGAGCTGGCTGCATCTCAGCACTGGGACAGGGTCCCTTTATAACCCGTGCCCCACCCCAGAGGCAGCTGCATCTCAGCACCTGGCCAGGGGGTCCCTGTATAACCAGCCCCTGTGCCCCGCCCCAGAGCTGGCTGCATCTCGGCGCTCGGACAGGGGTCCCTGGGTAACCAGCCCGCGCGCCCCGCCCCAGAGCTGGGCGCATCTCGGCGCCGGGACAGGGGTCCCTGTGTAACCAGCCCCCGCGCCCCGCCCCAGAGCTGGGCGCGTCTGGGCGGGCTGGGGTCTCTCTCATGCCCCCTGTCCCCGCAGACCCTGGGCCTGGGTGAGGAATGGCGCGGGGGGGATGTGGCCCGCACGGTGGGGGGCGGGCAGAAGGTGCGCTGGCTGAAGGAGGAGATGGCGAAACACGCGGAGCACGAGGAGCTCGTCGTCATGTTTGTCGACAGGTACGGCGGGGGCGGGGGGGGGTGCCCTGCTCTCCCTGACGTCTGGGGTTCCCCAGCTCCGGGGCGCAGCGGGCGGCACCGTTCGGGGGGCCAGTCTGGGCTGGGAGGGGGATTTTGGGGGTGCACTGGTGGGGTGACGCTCCCCAGGGCAACCTGCAATTCCCAGCCCAGCTCCTCCTGACGGAGGGGGACCCCCCACGCTTACCTGTCTCTGTGACGTGTGGGACACCCCCCATCCTCCCCCCCAGGAGAGAACACAGCTCCCCCGTGGAGAAAACCCACTGGCTGCCTTGGGATGCCGGGCCCTACCTTGTCACCCCCACACACCGCCCCCCCCCCAAACTTCCAGCCAAGCCCCGTAGCCTTGGCGGGGACTGCGGTGGCCGGGGGACCTGGGCTGGCGATGCAGAGGTCGCCCGGCCCCCTTTGGGGCAGGAGGGTGGAGAGAGCGGGCCCGGGGGGTCGCTGTGACCTGTATGCCCCCCCAGTTACGACGTGCTGCTGGCCGGCGGCCCCGTGGAGCTGCTGCGGAAGTTCCTGGCCTTCGACAGCCGGGTCGTGTTCTCGGCCGAGGGCTTCTGCTGGCCCGAGTGGGGCCTGGCCGAGCGCTACCCCCCCGTCAGCACCGGCAAGCGCTTCCTCAACTCCGGCGGTGAGTGCCCGGACTGGGGGGAGGATGGGGCAGAGAGGTCGGGGGACAGGGGAGGGGTGTTCGGGGAGGATGGGGTGGGGGACAGGGGCGGGGTGTTCGGGGAGGATGGGGTGGGGGACAGGGGAGGGGATGTAGGGGCTAGATGGGGTTAGGGGGGACAGGGCAGAGGGGCGTGGGAGGGGGATGGGAAGGTGTGAAGTGGTTTGGGGGGGCTGGGAGGAGTGGGGGGACACTGCGGGTACCTGGTGGTACGGGTGGGCGTGCCCGGGGCAGGGTGTTACAGGTATACGGGGGCAGGGGGAGGGCATGGGTCCCTGGTGGGGGGGAAGGAGGGGTGTAGTGTCCGGGGGGGCAGCCCCCCAGGAGGTGGGGGCCTGGTGGGGGGGTACCTGACCTCTCCGCCTCCCCCCCAGGTTTCATCGGCTTCGCCCCGGCCATCCACGGCGTGGTCCAGCTCTGGAAATACCAGGACGACGACGACGACCAGCTGTTCTACACCCGCATCTACCTGGACCCTGGCCTGCGGGTGGGTCCCCGTCCCCCTGCCCCCCGTGTCCCCCACCTCCCATCAGCCAGCACCCCAAGCCCTGGGGGACCCTGTTTCCTCCTTTGCCTTTTGGCATCAAACATTTTTTATTTTTTGGTGTGGGGGGGTGTGGGGTGGGCAAGGACTTGTTCAGCCACCTCGCACCTGGAAACAAAGGACCCACTTGGGCCAAACACGACCCACATCTCTGGGCTGACAACCAGTGAGAATCGGGTAATAGCTTGGTTGCAAATTGGGGTGCGGCGGGGGGGAATTAGGGGAAAAACTTGTCTAAACCCCTCCAGAATCCCGTGGCTCTAAATGACCAGACCCTAGGGAAAACTTTGGGGAACGTTTTGCACTGGGAGGCCAAGGTCTGGTGCATGGCTCTGGCGCAAAACGTGCAAATCCCGGAGTTGTGCGAATCTCAGCCAGAGCTGGCAGCGCATTAAAGGGTCTTAGGATGGGGGGGTGAAAGCGAGCTGTGACGCCTGGCCGGATCTGGCAGAGAAGCCCCCAACATGGCGTCAGAAGTCTGCGGCGAACGGAAAGTCTGCGGCGAATGAAAAGTCAGCGGCGAACGGCTTGCCGGATCTTGCCCCTCTCCAGGGCCCCAGAGGCCTTTGGCGTCGACACACCTTCTCAACGGACAGACAGAAGCCGTATTTTGCCAGATTTCGCCTTGCAAACAAGCGGCGCTGAAGCACTGGAGTGCTGCAGGTCTCAGCTTTCATTTACGAAGCATTTCATGACATCCTTGGACTTTACTGCAGAGGGTGACTAAGACCGGGGGGGGAGGATCTGGTTGCGTTTATACCAGTCCGGGGGTGTTGTCAGAATTCAGCTCAGCCTCTTTTCGTGGGATCCCCGTTGTTAAGGGCCTGGGCTGGGACCCCGTGGAGTAGGGTGGGCCCAGGTCCCCCTATCCCCCGCAGCCGCCCCACCGTAAAAGCCCTGGGGCGCGCGGAGAGACCACCCAGACTACAAGGGACCAATTCCAGCCGGTGTGCCCAAGGGTGCGGAAGACCCCCATATCCTTTCGGATGGCCGTCACAAGGATCAAAGACCAACGACCGGCTCGGCCTGGGGAGAGAAGAGGGAGACCGTGCTGGAGGGTCTGGTGAGATTGGGCTTTTGAGGACAAATCAATGCGCAGGGACCTGGGAAGAGGGACCCAAGAAGAGCTGCCGATGGGCGCAAGGGCAGAGGGCACCGTGGTCGGGGCAGCGGGGATGGTTTGTCCGGGGAGATAGAAATACCCCACTTGAAAGACGCGGCGTCACCGAGAAACCCAGGTGCGCTTTTCCTCGTGCCGCTGCTCCAGCGCCGGAGACGGACGACGGGCCGCGACTGACCGAGCAGTGACGATTGGAGGGATGAGACCGGGGGGGAGCCGGGCCGGGAGCCATATTCGCTTGTGCAACCATTAGGTGGCGCTGGCAGGGCAGGGGGCGAAAGGGCCTGATGCTGAACACGGCAGGGGTGGGAAGGAACGACTCGGCCAGCCCAGGTCGGGGGCGGGGCGGGGCAAGTTTGGGCTGGAAACGAGGCTATCGGGGAAAGGTTCTGGTCCAAATCCCACCACCACCACCACCAAATTTGGACAGGAATTTGCCACAAACTGGAGATTGAGGGGCACCGGCTGAAGTTTAGAGCGGGGGGGTGGGGGGGACCTGGGATCCAGGACTCCTGGGTTCTCTCCCCGGCTCTGGGAGGGGACGGGGGGCTGGTGGGTTAGAGCAGGAGGGCCTGGGAGCCAGGACTCCTGGGTTCTGTGATGGGGGTTTGGGATTGGCTCTGGGATGCGGCTGACTCTGGGGAGGGGCGGCCGAGCTCCAGGCGCCCAATGGAGAAGACCAAAGAAGGGGAAGTTGGGGAATCGGCCCCTGCTCATTGCTGGTTTGGGGGTGCGCAGCAGGGAGACCCCCCCACATCCCCGACACACCCACACAATCTCCACCAGCTCTTCGCAGAGGACCCTGGGTCCCACTGGGGGGCGGTCGGGTGGGGGGTTCAGGGCCGGGAGGACATTTGAGGGAGATATTCCCTCCCTAAAGGGAATCCTGTCCCCAGTAACCCCCCCCCCCATTAAATCATTTCAGCTCCTGTCGGGATTCTGGGAGCCCTCCCTCGTGGCTCTTGGCCCCAGGTCCCCGCCTCCATGGGGGGCACTGCGGGGGGGGTAGGCGGGGTGCTGGGGGGCAGGGGGAGGGGTGGGGGGGATCAGAGGCAGGGAAGGGGGTTGGATGCTGGGGGGCAGCAGTGGAGGGAAGGGATCTCAGGGGACGTGGAATGGCACGGGGGGGTGATGGGGGCAGTCTCTGGGCGCAGGTCCCTCCCCGCTCTGACCCCCCCTCTGCCCCCTGCAGGAGAAGTTTGGGCTGGCGCTCGACCACAAGTCGAAAATCTTCCAGAACCTCAATGGGGCCATTGGTGAGAGATGGGGGGGCACCCCATAACCTGGTGGGTCAGGACGCCTGGGTCCTATCCCAGCTCCGGGGGGAGGGGGCAGGACTTCTGGGTTCTCTCCCCGGCTCTGGGAGGGGAGTGGGGGCTGGTGGTTAGAGCACGGGGGCTGGGAGCCAGGACTCCTGGGTTCTCTTCCCGGTTCTGGGAGGGGGGTGGGGGCTGGTGGTTAGAGCGGGGGGGCTGGGAGCCAGGACTCCTGGGTTCTCTCCCCGGCTCTGGGTGGGGGCTGGGTGGCTGGGACCCCACGTCTCTCTCTCGCTCTCTCAGACGAGGTGGTGCTGAAGTTCGAGAGGAGCCGGGTCCGTGCCCGGAACGTGGCCTACGACACCCTCCCTGTCATCATCCACGGCAACGGGCCCACCAAGGTACCCCTAAGATCGCCCCCGGACCCACACAGCCCCCTCCTCCCCCAGGTCCCCCCGAGATCCCCCCTGGGCCCCCGACACCCCCTCCTCCCCTGAGATCCCCCCGGGACCCCCACAGCCCCTCTCCTCCCCGAGGTCCCCCCTGGGACCCCAACACCCCCCCAAGATCCCCCTAGGGACCCCCGTCACCCCCCTCCTCCCCCGAGATTCCCCCCGGGACCCCCAGCCCCTCTCCTCCCGCAGGTCCCCCCAGGAACCCCCCTGCCCCCATCTGACTTCCTCCCCCATCTCTCAGGGTGCGCGTAGCCGGGGGCTCCCCTGGTAGGTGCCCCCAACACCCAGAAACCCACCCCCCGTCCTCGCAGCTGTGGGGAGGGGGGTCTGTTGGGGTGGGGGCTGTAGGAGGGCGGGGGCTGGAGGGCAGCAGGAGAGGGCTGGGGGGCCGAGGTTGGGGGACAGATATGGGGCCGGCTGTGGCAGGATGGGGGGGGCCGAGGTTGGGGGGCAGATAGGGGCCGGCTGTGGCAGGATGTGGGGGCTGAGGTTGGGGGGCAGATAGGGGCCGGCTGTGGCGGCAGGGGGCTGGAGGGCAGCAGGAGAGGGCTGGGGGGCAGATAGCTGGCTGTGGCGGGATGGGGGGGCCCGTATCTCACCCCTTCCCCCCCCCAGCTGCAGCTCAACTACCTGGGGAACTACATCCCGAACCGCTGGACCTACGAGGGGGGCTGCGGGGGCTGCGACCAGGGGCTGCTCGACCTGTCGGGGACCCCGGTGAGTGGGGTGCCGGACCCCAAAGCCGAGCCCCGGGGGGGTGGGGGCTGGAGGGGCTCTGAGGTGGGGGGGCCATGCTGCACATTTGGGGGTGGTGGGGAAGTGGGGGGGCAGGTTTTGGGGGAGTCTGGGGGATGGGATTGGGGGTCCTGAGTGGGGGTATCTGGAATTGGGGGATATCTGAGGGGCAGGTTTCTGGGGGCAGGGGGGTCTGGAATTGTGGGGTCTGGGGTGCGTTTGGTGGTCCTGAGTTTGGGGGTGTCTGGGGGCAGAGGTGGGTTTAGGAGTGACCCTGTCTCTCCCCAGAAGGGGGTGCACAGCGTCGCTGGGTTTGGGGTTACAGGGAGGGGCTGGTTTTGGGGAGCAGGGAGGGGCTGGTTTTGGGTGGCTGGGTTTGAGGGTGCAGGGTGTGGCTGGGCTTGGGGGCTGGCATGGGCTGGGTTTGGGGGTCCAGGGTGTGGCTGGTTTGGGGGGAAGGGTGTGGCTGGTTTTGGGGGGCTGGGTGTGGCTGTGTTTGGGGGGCTGGCAGTGGCTGGGGTTGGGGGTACAGGGAGTGGCTGGGTTTGGGGGGCTGGCAGTGGCTGGGTTTGGGAGGACAGGGTGTGGCTGGGTGTGGCTGGGTTGGGGGGGCAGGCAGTGGCTGGTTATGGGGGTGCCTGACCCCCGTCTCTCCCCAGGAGGAGGCGCTGCCCCGGGTGCTGGTGGGGGTGTTCGTGGAGCAGCCGACCCCCTTCCTGCCCCAGTTCCTGCAACGCCTGCTGGGCTGGGCCTATCCCTATGCCCGCCTCAGCCTCTTCCTGCACAACCGCGTGAGTGACCCCGCGACCCCCCCTGCGGCCCCCGTCTGCCCCGCCTCCCCCTGCGACCCACAGTGACCCCGCCACCCCCACGACCCACAGTGACCCCACCACCCCCTGTGACCCCCGTCTGCCCCCGTGACCTCCCACCAACCCCGGTGACCCCACGACCTCCATCTGCCCCCGTGACTCCCAGCTGCCCCCACAACCCTCCACGATCCCCAGCTGCCCCATGACCCCTGGCTGCCCCCGCAACTGCTGGCTGCTGCCCACGACCCCCATTCCCTGGACACCTCCAGGTCCCCCCAGGTACCCCCATCACCAGCATTCACCCCCAGGGACCCCCAGATCCTCCCATGACCCCCAGTAGCCCCCACAACCCCCAGGCCCTCCCAGATCCCCCCCATCCCCAGCACTGACCCCAGATCTACTCAGAGACTCTCCCACCCCAACACGGCCCCCCCGGCAACCCCTAGATCCTCTCTCATCCCCCCACCCCCCAGCACTGACCCCCTGGAGACCCCCCCATCCCCCAGCACTGACCCCTCAGGGATCCCTAGAGTCCCCCCCACAGGGACCCCCCCATCCCATGCAGGGGGGGTCCCCGGCACTCCCCGGCTGACCCCTGCCCCTCCCCCCCAGGAGGTGTTTCACGAGCCCCACGTGCAGGGGGCCTGGGAGCGGCTGCGCGGGGCCTTCGCCAGCGTCAGGCTGGTGGGGCCGGAGGAGGAGCTGAGCCAGGGCGAGGCCCGGGACATGGCCATGTGAGTGGGCGGGGCTTGGGGAATGGGGCGGGGCCATGTCAGAGGAAGTGGGCGGGGCAATGGGACTGTGGGTGGGCCCATGGGAATGGGGGCGGGGCCCTGGGAATGGGGTGGGGGCTACAGGAGAGGGATTAGGATGGGTGGAGCTGTGGGGATGGGGGCGGGGCTGTGGGAGGAGTGGGCGGGGCTGAGTGGTGGGGGGCAGGACCGAGGAGCGTAGGGGGCATGTTGGGGTCACGAAGCAGGGGGGCATGGAGAAGTGGGGGGTTGGAGATGGGCACGGAGGAAGGGTGGGGGGGCCGTGGGGGTCAGCATGTGGGGCTGGGGGCGGGGGGAGGAACCGGGTTCATGGTGCTTGTCTGACGCCCCCCCCTTTCCCCGCCATGTGCCCCCCAGGGACATCTGCCGGCAGGACCCCGACTGCGACTTTTACTTCAGCCTGGATGCCGACGTCGCCCTGACCAACCCGGGGACCCTGCGCGCCCTGATCCGCCAGAACCGGTACAGCCCCCCAAAACTTTCCCTGCCCCCCCACTAGCCTCCCCACTGTAACCCCTGCCCCCCACTGCCCCCTGCTCCCCCCAGTCCGGGGACCCTGCGCGCCCTGATCCGCCAGAACCGGTACAGCCCCCCAAAACTTTCCCTGCCCCCCCACTAGCCCCCCCACTGTAACCCCTGCCCCCCACTGCCCCCTGCTCCCCCCAGGCCGGGGACCCTGCATGCCGTGATCTGCCAGAACCGGTACAGCCCCCCAAAACCCACCCTGCCCCCCACTGCTCCCCCCTGTCCTCCAGCCCGGGAACCCTGCGCGCCCTGATCCGCCAGAACCGGTACAGCCCCCCAAAACCTGCCCTGTCCCCCCCACTGATCCCCCTGCCCCCCATTGCCCCCTGTTCCCCCCACTTCCCCCCAGCCCGGGGACCCTGCGCGCCCTGATCCGCCAGAACCGGTACAGCCCCCCAAAACCTGCCCTGTCCCCCCCACTGATCCCCCTGCCCCCCCCACTTCCCCCCAGCCCTGGGACCCTGCGCGCCCTGATCCGCCAGAACCAGTACAGCCCCCCAAAACCTTCCCTGCCCCCCACTACCCCCCCCACTGCAACCCCTGCCCCCCACTGCCCCCTGCTCCCCCCAGCCCGGGGACCCTGCATGCCGTGATCTGCCAGAACCGGTACAGCCCCCCAAAACCCACCCTGCCCCCCACTGCTCCCCACTGCCCCCCAACCCGGGGACCCTGTGCGCCCTGATCCACCAGAACTGGTACAGCCCCCCAAAACTCACCCTGCCCCCCCACTGCCCCCCACTGCCCCCTGCTCCCCCCAGCCTGGGGACCCTGCGTGCCCTGATCCACCAGAACCAGTACAGCCCCCCAAAACCTGCCCTGCCCCCCACTGGTCCCAACTGCCCCCCAGCCCAGGGACCCTGTGCGCCCTGATCCACCAGAACCTGTGAGACCCCAAAACCCGCCCTGCCCCTGCAGGGGGCCCATTTCATTGTGTCTCCGCCCCCTTGCTTAGCTCCGCCCCTTGTGTCTCCGCCCCCTTGCTTAGTTCTGCCCCTTCTGTCTCCGCCCCCTTGCAGGAAGGTCGTGGCCCCCATGGTGTCACGCCCGGGCAAGCTCTGGTCAAATTTCTGGGGGGCGCTGAGCCCTGAGGGCTACTATGCCCGCGCCGAGGACTACGTCGAGCTGGTGCAGGGCAAGCGCACGTGAGTCACCCCCCAGAGGGACCCGCCCCCCCACCGGAGCTCCGCCCCCTTCCCGGGGGCGGGGCCGAGACCCCCTCCAACCGGAGCTCCACCCACTTCCCAGGGGCGGGGCCTAGACCTGCCCTCCAACTGGAGCTCCGCCCCTTCCCAGGGTGGGGCCTGGACCCCCCTCCAACCAGAGCTCCGCCCCCTTCCCAGGGTGGGGCCTGGACCCCCCTCCAACCGGAGCTCCGCCCCCTTCCCAGGACGGGGCCTAGACCCCCCTCCAACCGGAGCTCTGCCCCCTTCCCAGGGGCGGGGCCTAGACCCCCCCTCCAAACAGAGCTCCGCCCCCTTCCTCGGGGTGGGGCCTAGACCCCCCTCCAAACAGAGCTCCGCCGCCTTCCCAGGGGAAGGGCCTAGACCCACCCCTCACCGCAGCTCTGCCCCCTTCGCAGGGGCGGGGCCTGCACCCTCCCCTGCTGACCCCGTGTCCGTGTGTCCATCCCGCAGCGGGGTGTGGAACGTGCCCTACATCAGCCAGGCCTACCTGGTGCGCGGGGAGACGCTGCGCTCGGAGCTGCACGACCGGAGCGTCTTCACCCTGGAGGAGACCGACCCCGACATGGCCTTCTGCAAGAACGTCCGCGAGAGGGTACGGGGCCCCCTTAACCCCCCAGAGCCCTCCCAAAACTCCCATAGTCCCCCTGAACCCCCACAGCCTCCCAAAACCCCCGCAGTCCCCCTGAACCCCCCAGCCCTCGGAAATCCCCCTTCCACCCCAACACAGCCTTCTACAAGAACGTCTGCGAGAGGGTACGGGGTCCCCCAAAAACCCCCACAGTCCCCCTGAACCCCCCAGCCCTCGGAAATCCCCCTTCCACCCCAACACAGCCTTCTACAAGAACGTCTGCGAGAGGGTACGGGGTCCCCCAAAACCCCCCACAGTCCCCCTGAACCCCCCCAGCCCTCCGAAATCCCCCTTCCACCCCAACACAGCCTTCTTCAAGAATGTCCACGAGAGGGTATGGGGTCCCCCAAAGCCTTCCACAGCCCCCCACTGTCCCCCGAAATTCCCCACCCGCCTCGACACAGCCTTCTGCAGCAGCGTCCACCAGAGGCTGAGAGATCCACCCCGTCCCCAACAGCCCCCCCAAACCCCTCGCTCGACCCCTCCCCACCCGGGGGTGTCGGATTCCCCGGGGGGTCCCTGACAGGCCTGTCTCCTGCAGGGGATTTTTCTGCACATCACGAACCTGGAGGAGTTCGGGCACCTGCTCTCCACGGCCAATTACAACACGTCCCGCCTGCACCCCGATCTCTGGCAGATCGCGGAGAACCCCCCGGTGAGTGACTCCGCCCCCTGCCCCGCCCCCTGCCTGCACCCCGACCTCTGGCAGATCGCGGAGAACCCCCCCGGTGAGTGACTCCGCCCCCTGCCCCGCCCCCTGCCTGCACCCCGACCTCTGGCAGATCGCGGAGAACCCCCCGGTGAGTGACACCCTGGCCCTGCCCCCTTCCCCTCCCACAGCATGTCCCACCCCAGGCCACGCCCCTCTGCTGTGTGTCCTGGCCCCTACACTGCTGCAGGGGCTGGTCTGTCCCCAGCGCCGGCTCGGAGGGCTGATGGGGCAGGGGGCCCTGGGGTCCGGGTGTGAGGGGCAAACTCATCCCTCGGGCTGGGGGAGGGGAGACGGGGGCAGGGGGCTGGCTGGGGGAGGGGAGATGGGGGGCAGGGGGTGTCTCACGCAGTCTTTGGGCCCCCCAGGACTGGCAGGAGAAATACATCCACGAGAACTACTCCCGGGTGCTGGACGGGGAGTTGGTGGAGCAGGTAACTCCCCCCCAGCCCCCACCGTCCCCCCCCAGACTCCCCATCACTCCCTCACCCCCCCATCAGAACTGCTGGGAACATGGGGGGCTGGGCCGAGAGCCGGCCCAGCCCCCCACCCTGCCCCCGAAACGCCCACCAAATCCCCCTGGGAATCCCCCCCAGCTACCTCCCCCTCGGGCGTCCTCCCCCCACCTCTCCCATCATGATCCCCCCCCCTGGAATGCTGCCCCTGCCCCCCCAACTTCCTGCACCCGCCAGGCATCTCCCCCCGCCTGCCCCACGGCCCTCCCCCAGTAACCACCCCGGGGCAGCCCTGACTGTCCCCTGCCCCCCAGCCCTGCCCCATGGCGCCCCACCCAGTAACCCCCCCAGGGCAGCCCTGACTGTCCCCTGCCCCCCAGTCCTGCCCCCCAGTAACCCCCCCCAGCCCCCCGGGGCAGCCCTGACTGTCCCCTGCCCCCTAGCCCTGCCCCACGGTGCCCCCCAATACCCCCCCAGCCCCCCGGGGCAGCCCTGACTGTCTCCTGCCCCCCAGCCCTGCCCCGACGTCTACTGGTTCCCCATCCTGTCGGAGGCGGCCTGCGACGAGCTGGTGGAGGAAGTGGAGCATTATGGGATATGGTCCGGAGGGCAGCACAAGGTGAGTGGGGTGCAGTCCCCCCATCCTGAGCCCCCCAACCCCGTTGCACAGCGCCCCCCACTGCCCCCCAGCTCCCCAGAGCCCCCTGCTGCCCCCCAACACCCTACAGCCCCCGCTCCCAGTGTCCCCCCGCTCCCCACAGCCCCCTGCTGCCCCCCAGCTCCCCACAGCCCAGCACCCCCTGCTGCCCCCCAGCTCCCCACAGCCCCCCCTGCTGCCCCCAATTCCCCACAGCCCAGCGCCCCCCGCTGCCCCCAACTACCCACAGCCCCCTGCCCCCTGCTGCTCCCCTGCTCCCCACAGCCCAGCGCCCCCCAAATCCCTGCAGCCCCCCGCTGATGGGTCTGGTCGCCCCCAGGACGCCCGCCTGGCCGGGGGCTACGAGAACGTGCCAACGGATGACATCCACATGCGGCAGATCGGGCTGGAGGGCGAGTGGCTGCGGTTCCTGCGGGAATTCATCGCGCCCGTCACTGAGACGCTCTACCCCGGCTACTACACCAAGGTACCGGCCTGGGGGGGGGGGGGGGGGGTCCGGGCTCGCTAGGGGGCTCGTACCCCCCCCCCCCCCCGAGACGCTCTACCCCGGCTACTACACCAAGGTACCGGCCTGGGGGTGGTGGTCCGGGCTCGCTAGGGGGCTCGTACCCCCCCCCCCCGAGACGCTCTACCCCGGCTACTACACCAAGGTACCGGCCTGGGGGGGGGGGGGGGGGTCCGGGCTCGCTAGGGGGCTCGTACCCCCCCGCCCCCGAGACGCTCTACCCCGGCTACTACACCAAGGTACCGGCCTGGGGGGGGCTGGACCCCCTCCCCCTCCCCTGCAGCACGGGCCCCCCCCACCCCTCCCCCGGAGCACGGCCCCCCGACACCCCTCCTCCGCAGCACGGGGTCCTCCGGGCTCGGGAGCGCTCCTCCGGCCGGCACCAGCAGCCCTTACCCGGCATGGGTCACGCCCTCCCTCTGGCCCCGCCCGCTCTGACTGCCCCTCCCCCGCCCGCTCTAACTGCCCCTCCCCCCCAGGCCCAGGCCCTGCTGAATTTTGTGGTTCGGTACCGGCCGGAACAGCAGCCGGCGCTGAGACCCCACCACGACTCGTCCACCTTCACCATCAACATCGCGCTCAACAGCAAGGGTAGCGACTACGAGGTGAGACCCCTCACCCCCCGGGGGAGAGCAGGGGCTGCGCGTCGGGAGTGAGGGGCACCGGGGGGCTGATTAACAGGGGGCCGCGGGTCAGGAGTGAGGGGCACGGGGGGGGGCTGATTAACAGGGGGCCGCGGGTTGGGACTGAGGGGCACTGGGGGGCTGGGTAACGGGGGGCCGTGGGTCGGGAGTGAGGGGCACCAGGGGGCCGGGTAATGGGGCCGTGGGTCGGGAGTGAGGGGCACCAGGGGGCTGGGTAACGGGGGCTGCACATCGGGACCGGGGGGCACCAGGGGGGCCGTGGGTCAGTACCGGGGGCCCCCCTCACACCCGTCTCCCCCAGGGCGGCGGCTGCCGGTTCCTGCGCTACTCCTGCTCCGTGACGGCCCCGCGGAAGGGCTGGAGCCTGATGCACCCGGGGCGCCTGACCCACTTCCACGAGGGGCTGCCCACCACCCGCGGGACCCGCTACATCATGGTCTCCTTCGTCGACCCCTAGCCCCGGCCACACACCCCCCCCCCCCCCCCCGGTGCCCAGCCTCGGCCCTCGGGCTCCCCCACCCCTCGGGCCAGGGGGCAGCGGGGGGACGGTCCCCCCATGGGGCAGGGGCTGTGCCCTGGGGGCCGGGAGCCTGTGGGGCTGGAGCATCTGGGGGCCGGTGGTGCTGGGGGGGGGACGTGGCTGCTGTGTATAAAACGTTAAATTATTGGGGTTCCTCCCCCCCATAAATGTGTATTTTTAGCCAGGGCCTCGGAGGTGTCTTTGCGTCGTGGGGGGGGGTCTGTGGGGCAGGGAGTGGGATAGGGGGTGGGGCTGGGAGCCAGGACTCCTGGGTTCTCTCCCCGGCTCTGGGAGGGCAGGGGGGGCTGGTGGGTTAGAGCAGGGGGGGCTGGGAGCCAGGACTCCTGGGTTCTCTCCCCGGCTCTGGGTGGGTTGGCGGGGGCTGGGGGGTTAGAGCAGGGGGGGCTGGGAGCCAGGACTCCTGGGTTCTCTCCCCGGCTCTGGGAGGGGAGTGGGGGCTGGTGGGTTAGAGCAGGGGGGCTGAGAGCCAGGACTCCTGGGTTCTCTCCCCGGCTCTGGGTGGGTTGGCGGGGGCTGGGGGGTTAGAGCAGGGGGGGCTGGGAGCCAGGACTCCTGGGTTCTCTCCCCGGCTCTGGGTGGGTTGGCGGGGGCTGGGGGGTTAGAGCAGCGGGGGCTGGGAGCCAGGACTCCTGGGTTCTCTCCCCGGCTCTGGGTGGGTTGGCGGGGGCTGGGGGGTTAGAGCAGGGGGGGCTGGGAGCCAGGACTCCTGGGTTCTCTCCCCGGCTCTGGGTGGGTTGGCGGGGGCTGGGGGGTTAGAGCAGCGGGGGCTGGGAGCCAGGACTCCTGGGTTCTCTCCCCGGCTCTGGGTGGGTTGGCGGGGGCTGGGGGGTTAGAGCAGGGGGGGCTGGGAGCCAGGACTCCTGGGTTCTCTCCCCGGCTCTGGGTGGGTTGGCGGGGGCTGGGGGGTTAGAGCAGGGGGGGCTGGGAGCCAGGACTCCTGGGTTCTCTCCCCAGCTCTGGGTGGGTTGGCGGGGGGCTGCAGCCCTGGGGGCGAATACCCCAGCTCTCAGCCTGTGCAGCCAGCTGTGGAAAGTGCTTGGGGGGAGGGGCGCTCGGGGTGCCAGGGCTGACCAGGGCCCCCCCCCAGGCCGGAAGCCATGTGGGGCTGGTGACAGCCGGAGCGTCAGTCCCTGCACAGCATCTGGGGGGGTGTCTGTGACACAGCCCCCCCAGGAGAAAACATGTGCCCCCTCCCCCCCAACATGCCTCCCCCCAGACTCCCCCCCCGACACTTCACACACACACACACACACACACCCCTCAGTCACAGGGCCAGGCATTCCTTTCTCCTTCTCTTTATAAAACCAGCCATGGCAGGACACCCCCCCCCCCCCCCAGCCCTAATAAATTAATACGGGGGGGGGGCACCAGCCAGGCCAAGAAACAGCAGCTGAACCCGCCAGCCCTCCCCCCACACCAATCCGGCAGGAGGTGGGGGGCCAGGAGACGGACGGGGAGTGGGTCACAGCTCCAGGGACATGCATGGGGGGGGAATGGCAGTGTCCCCACCTGGCCCCAAGGGGCGGGGGCCCAGCTGAGGTAGCTTGTCCCGGAGCAGCCCCCGTCCAACACCAGAGCTGTCCCACCCTTGGGCAGTGCCCGCGGTGCCAGGGGGCAGCTGGCTGCGGGTGGGGGGGCCAGGCCTGCACACACACCCCCCAACACTGGCTCAGGGTGAGTTCGGCTGGGGCTTGGCCACACCCGGCCTGGTGCACGTCGCAATATCCCAGGCCCGGCTCGGGCGGATCAGGCGTGTTCCATGCCCGGCTCAGGCAGATATGAGCGTGTCCCCGTGCCCGGACCTGGGTGTGTCCCCGTGCCTGGCGTGTCCTGTGCCCGGCTCAGGCGGATCAGGCGTGTCCCATGCCTGGCGTGTCCCGTGCCCGGCTCAGGCGGATCAGGCGTGTCCCGTGCCCGGATCAGGCGGATCAGGCGTGTCCCGTGCCTGGCTCAGGCGGATCAGGCGTGTCCCATGCCCGGCGTGTTCCGTGCCCAGCTCAGGCGGATCAGGCGTGTTCCGTGCCCGGCGTGTTCCGTGCCCAGCTCAGGCGGATCAGGCGTGTCCCGTGCCCGGCTCAGATGGATCAGGCGTGTCCCGTGCCCGGCTCAGGCGTGTCCCGTGCCCGGCTCAGGCGGAGCCGGCCTTGCCGGTGGTGAGGCGGCAGAGCTGCAGCTGCCGGGCGGCCTGGAGGAGCCGGTGTCTCTCACGCAGGTTGCGCCGGCGGACGTGCTCACTGGTGATCTCCTGCACGTGGCTGGCCGGGAACCAGCCCTTGTGACCGTCGCCCAGTCGCAGGCCCTGGCACCACCCTGCCGGGTGGGAGCGGAGGGTGAGCGCGGCCAGCACGGGGCAGCGCCAACGACCTGCCCTCCGCGCCCTCCCGCCACGGGGGGAAAGACCCAGCCAGCGCCCGGGGGAGGGGCCGTGGCTGCACGGGGTGGGGGGGACAGCAGTGAGGCAAGAGGCCCCAAGGATTTGGGGCCCGAGACCAGGGGGACCCCAATGGGAGGTTCAGGGGGGCAAAGCATGGAGCAGGGGGAGCCAGCAGGTGCCTGGGTCTGATCCAGCTCCATCCACCAGGGGGCAGCACTGGGGCTCCCCGCCCGGGCACTGGGGGGCTGCACCGCCCAGCCCTCCCCTCCACCCCGCCCCGGCGCTCACCCTCACTCGTCTTGCGCAGCACGTTGACAATGTCGGCCGGCTCCAGGCTCAGCTCATCGGCCTGCCTGGCCAGGTAGGGCTCCACGCACTGCGCCTGGGGGCAGTCTGGGGGGAGGAGGGCAGGTGAGACCCCTGCCCTCCCCAGCCAGGAGATAACCCAGGAGTCCTGGCTCCCAGCCCCCTTTGCTCTAACCACCAGCCCCCACTCCCCTCCCAGCGACGGGGACATGAACCCAGGAGCCCTGGCTCCCAGCTCCCCCTGCTCTAACCCACCAGCCCCCACTCCCTTCCCAGACCTGGGGAGAGAACCCAGGAGTCCTGGCTCCCAGCCCCCTCTGCTCTAACCACCAGCCCCCACTCCCCTCCCAGAGCTGGGGAGAGAACCCAGGAGTCCTGGCTCCCAGCTCCCCCTGCTCTAACCCACCAGCCCCCACTCCCTTCCCAGACCTGGGGAGAGAACCCAGGAGTCCTGGCTCCCAGCCCCCCCTGCTCTAACCACCAGCCCCCCACTCCCCTCCCAGAGCCCGGGAGATAACCCAGGAGTCCTGGCTCCCAGCCCCCTTTGCTCTAACCACCAGCCCCCACTCCCCTCCCAGCGACGGGGACATGAACCCAGGAGCCCTGGCTCCCAGCTCCCCCTGCTCTAACCCACCAGCCCCCACTCCCTTCCCAGACCTGGGGAGAGAACCCAGGAGTCCTGGCTCCCAGCCCCCTCTGCTCTAACCACCAGCCCCCACTCCCCTCCCAGAGCTGGGGAGAGAACCCAGGAGTCCTGGCTCCCAGCTCCCCCTGCTCTAACCCACCAGCCCCCACTCCCTTCCCAGACCTGGGGAGAGAACCCAGGAGTCCTGGCTCCCAGCCCCCCCTGCTCTAACCACCAGCCCCCCACTCCCCTCCCAGAGCCCGGGAGAGAACCCAGGAGTCCTGGCTCTCAGCCCCCCTGCTCTAACCCACCAGCCCCCGCTCCCCTCCCAGAGCCCGGGAGAGAACCCAGGAGTCCTGGCTCCCAGCCCCCCCCTGCTCTAACCCACCAGCCCCCACTCCCCTCCCAGAGCTGGGGAGAGAACCCAGGAGTCCTGGCTCCCAGCCCCCCTGCTCTAACCAGCAGGCAGGTAGGACCCAGGCGTCCGGGCGGCGTGTACCCACCCCAGTCCTCGTAGATGGTCTCCTGGGGCTGGCTGGGAGGGGCGCCGTGCTGGGGGAAGGCCTCCATCCATCGGTGCATGTCCGACCTGGGGGGGGTGGGAGGGGTTGTAAAAGGGGGAGCTCCATTGCCCCTCCCCCATCCTCGGTGTGTGGGGGGGGTCCCGTCCTCACACCCACGTCCCCTCCCCCAGACAGCTACAGGGCCCTCAGGGACAGGGAGGGGGGACCCCTGCCCCCCCCGGGAGTGTCCTTCTGGCCTGCCCTTGGGGGGCCCCCCATTTTCTCCCCTCACCACCTGTCTTGCTCCCCCCAGGGACCCCTCCCCAGGCCCCCCCTTGGCCTCCTCCCCCTATCCCTGTTCCCCAGGGCCCCTCCGCCTCCCCTGGGTCCCTCTCCCCGCAGCCCCCCCGGGATCCCCGAAGCCTCCCCAGACCCTCCTGTGGCCCCCCCATGGCCCCCTGCACCCCCCTGGGATCCCTGCAGCCCCCCCAGACCCCCCACTCACTGGCTGGGGGCCCGGCAGAGGCGCTCGCAGGCCTGGCCGCGGTGGTTCTCCAGTAGCGTGAGGTAAAAGGCCTGGGCCAGGCCGGGCGCCGGGGGGGGCTGCCCCACCCCCTGCACCGACACCAGCGACCGGTGCCCGTAGTCCAGCACCACGAAGCGCCCCGCACTGGGGGGGGGGGACAAGGGGGTCAGGGTGCGGCTGGGACCCTCACGGGCCCTTCCCAGAGCGGCCCTCCTCCCCCAGAGCCCCCCTCACGGCCCCTCCCTAGACCAGCCCCCCTCTCCCAGACCCCCCCACGGCCCTCCACCCCTACCCAACCCCAGATCCCCCCACAGCCGCCCTGACCCGACCCCCACGGCCCCTCCCCAGGCCAGCCCCCCTCCCCCACACACCCCCACAGTCCCTCCGCCCAGACCCTCCCCTCAGACTACGCCACAGGCCCTCTGACCCGACCCCCGACCCCCCCACGGCCCCTCCCTAGACCAGCCCCCGTCTCCCAGACCCCCCCACGGCCCCTCTGCCCCTACCCGACCCCCACAGCCCCTCCCCAGACCAGCTCCCCTCCCCCACACCCCCCCACAGTCCCTCCGCCCCGACCCTCTCCCCCAGACACCCCCCAGCCCCGCAATCTGCATCCCAGAGACCCCAATTCCCACCCCGACACTTCCAGCCCCCTTCTCCCTGGCCCCGCGCCCAGCTGCCCCCGCCAGAGCCCCCTCTCCCCACACCAGACCCCCGGGGAGCCCCCAGCCCTGACCCCCCAACCCCCCCTTCCCAGACACCCCCCACCCCAGTCCCAGATCCATGCCAACCCCCATCCCAGACACCCCCAGCCCCCTTCTCTCCCGACATCTTCCCCCCCCCGCCCCCCGGCTCCCGGCCCCACCTCTTGCGCTGGGTGACGAGCAGCAGGTCACTGAAGAGGAAGAGGTGGATGGGAACCGTCCGGGGCCTGGTGCCGAACAGGGACCCCCGGGGCAGCACCTCAGCCAGCGCCCCCTGCTTCTCCAGCCGCCGGCTCTGCGAGATGATGGGCACCGCCTGGGGGGGCAGAGACGTGGGGCAGGACCCCCAGCACACGCAGGGGGTCAGAGACACAGGGCAGGACACCCAGCACACGGGGGGGGGGGGGGTTCAGAGACACGGGGCAGGACCCCCAGCACATGGCCGAGGGGGCAGAGACGCAGGGGGAGGGGCAGGACCCCCAGCACAGGGCCGAGGGGGTCAGAGATACAGTGGGGGGGGGCAGGATCCCCAGCACATGGCCGAGGGGGCAGAGACGCAGGGGGAGGGGCAGGACCCCCAGCACAGGGCCGAGGGGGTCAGAGATACAGTGGGGGGGGGCAGGATCCCCAGCACATGTCTGGGGGGTCAGAGACGCAGGAGGAAGGGCAGGACCCCCAGCACACGGCTGGGGGGGGGTCAGAGATACAGGGCAGGACCTCCAGCACACGGCCGGGGGGTCAGAGACACGGGGGCAGGACCCCCAGCACACGGCCAGGGGTGTCAGAGGTGCAGCGGGGGGGGGGCAGGACCCCCAGCACACGGCCAGGGGGGTCAGAGATGCAGGGGAAGGGGCAGAACCCCCAGCACCAGACCCATGGGGGGCAGGACCCCCCAGACACCTGCTCCATGCCCAGCCGGCAGGTGGGGAGCAGGGCTTGGGGGGCAGGAGCAGGGGGCCAGGCCCTGGGGGGCACCTTGAGCCGGTCGAAGTCGATGCGCCCAGCAATCTCGATGAGCTCCTCCGTCTGCCGCATGCGCCCCACCTCCGAGTTGCACTCCTCAATGATCTGGGGGACAGAGAGGTGAGTGAGGGGGGGCAGTGCCCACAGCGCCCAGCCCTCACCCCCCCTGCAGCAACTCCCCCACAACTCACCTGGGAGATGCAGGCCAGGGCGTCCAACGCATTTCTCTCCCGCTCCGAGCCCTCCTCCGCCCGGCGCAGGATGTTCTGGGGCACAGGGGGGGACCCGGGTGAGATGGGGAGAGAACCCAGGCGTCCGGGCTCCCAGCCCCCCCTGCTCTAACCCACCAGCCCCCACTCCCCTCCCAGAGCTGGGGAGAGAACCCAGGAGTCCTGGCTCCCAGCCCCCCCTGCTCTAACCCACCAGCCCCCACTCACCTCCCAGAGCCGGGGAGAGAACCCAGGAGTCCTGGCTCCCCGACCCCCCGCTCTAACCCACCAGCCCCCACTCCCCTCCCAGAGCCAGGGAGAGAACCCAGGAGTCCTGGCTCCCAGCCCCCCCGCTCTAACCCACCAGCCCCCACTCCCCTCCCAGAGCCAGGGAGAGAACCCAGGAGTCCTGGCTCCCAGCCCCCCCTGCTCTAACCCACCAGCCCCCACTCACCTCCCAGAGCCGGGGAGAGAACCCAGGAGTCCTGGCTCCCAGCCCCCCCTGCTCCAACCCACCAGCCCCCACTCCCCTCCCAGAGCCGGGGAGAGAACCCAGGAGTCCTGGCTCCCAGCCCCCCCGCTCTAACCCACCAGCCCCCACTCCCCTCCCAGAGCCAGGGAGAGAACCCAGGAGTCCTGGCTCCCAGCCCCCCCTGCTCTAACCCACCAGCCCCCACTCCCCTCCCAGACCCTGGGGGAGAACCCAGGCGTCTTGGCCCCCAGCCCCCCCTGCTCTAACCCACCAGCCCCCGCTCCCCTCCCAGAGCCGGGGGGAGAACCCAGGCGTCCTGGCCCCCAGCCCTGCTCTCACTGTGGGGGAGGCTGTCCCGGACGCCGGGGTCCCTACCTCGAGGAGCATCTTGAGGCGGGTGATGCGCTGGAAGGGCAGCAGGAGGAAGGAGAGCAGGGGCAGGCGCTGGCACACGGGATGTGCCTGCAGCCGGCCCAGCACCGCCGCAAAGGGCCCGTTTCGCTCCCTGTGCCGGGGGGAGAGGGGGTGAGACGGGGCCTGACCCCCCCGAATCCCACCCGGGGCACCTGGGCCTCGCCCTGCCCCCATCCCCCATATCCCTCTCTTGTACCCCCCCAAACTCTGCCCCCTCCCCCCATATCCCGCCCGGACCCTCTCCTGTACCCCCACCCCATGCTCCTCATACCCCTCTGCTATGGGCCCCCATAGCCCCACTCCCATCCCCCTGCCCCCATCCCCCCTATCCCTCTCTTGTACCCCCCCAAACTCTGCCCCCCTCCCCCCATATCCCGCCCGGACCCTCTCCTGTACCCCCACCCCATGCTCCTCATACCCCTCTGCTATGGGCCCCCATAGCCCCACTCCCATCCCCCTGCCCCCATCCCCCATATCCCTCTCTTGTACCCCCCCAAACTCTGCCCCCCTCCCCCCATATCCCGCCTGGACCCTCTCCTGTACCCCCACCCCATGCTCCTCATACCCCTCTGCTATGGGCCCCGATAGCCCCACTCCCATCCCCCTGCCCCCATCCCCCATATCCCCCCGAACCCTCTCTTCTACCCCCCCCCCCAACCGCAGCCTGGGCACGTGGGCCTCGCCCTGCCCCTCCCCCCTGCCACCCTCCCCCCATATCCCGCCCGGACCCTCTCCTGTACCGCCACCCGTGCCCCTCATACCCCTCCCCCATGGCCCCCCATAGCCCCCTGTTGCCCCCAGCCCCCCATAGTCCCACCCCCCCTCCATCCCCATAGCCCCACCCCCTGAGGCCCCCAGCCCCCACCCTCCAGCCCTACTCCTGTGGCCCATAGCTCCGACCACATCCCCATAGCCCCAACCCCACCCCCAGCAGCCCCTGTGGCCCATAGTCCCTGTGGCCCATGGCCCCCAGCCTCCCATAGCCCCACCCCCAGCCTCCATGGCCCCGCCCATGTTGCCCATAGCCCCGCCCCCGGTGGCACCCAGCCTCCCATAGCCCCGCCCTGTGTCCCATAGCCCAGTCCCCGCCCCACTCCCATCCCCTGTTGTCCATAGCCCCGCCCCCCGCCCCACAGCCCTGCCCCGTGGCGCACATGAGGGCACTGTACTCCTTCTCCTGGTAGGGCTGGTTGCGGATGTAGTCAACGTAGGCGGGGAAGTCGCGCCGGGCATGGGCGGCCACCACGTCGCTCACGTCCCGGATCTGCAGGTTCTCGGCCACGCGCTGCTCGAGCGCCGCCAGGAACCTGCCGAGGGAACGGGCGTGTCAGGGCCGGGGGGGCACCGTGCGGCTCGGCGGGGGGCAGGCGGGGAGCAGGGGTCCAGGAGGTACCAGGGGGTACGCTGGAGGGGTCTGGGGGGGCCGTGGATGGAATATGAGGGGGTCCAGGGGAGACAGGCTGGGGATACACAGAGGGACGTGCTGGCCAAGGGGACATGCTGGGGGGGTCTTGGGGGGACATGCTGGGGGTTTCTGGGGGCCCAGGGGGACATGCTGGGGGTATATGGGGAGACATGCTAGGGGGGGTCTGGGGGCTCTGGGGGGAACATGCTGGGAGACCCGGGGGGACATGCCATGGGGCACGCTGGGGGTACACGGGGGGACGAGGGAGTACATGCCGGGGGGACATGCTGGGGTTACACAGCGGGGCACGCTGGGAGTACAGGGGGGGGACCAGGGGGGGCATGCCGGGTATACACAGGGGTACAGGGAGGACATGCTGTGGGGCACGCTGGGGGTACACGGGGGGCAGGCCGTGAGGCAGGCTGAGGGTACATGGGGGGACCAGGGGGGACACACCAGGGCTACGGGGGCACACAGGGGGCAGGCCGGGCCAGAGGCAGGCCGTGGGTCACGCTGGGGGCACACAGGGGACATGCTGTGGGGGGACATGCCATGGGCACACAGGGGTACAAGGGGGACACGCTGGGGGCACATGGGGGGCAGGCTGACCTGGCACTGATCTCCTGGATCCGCAGGATGCTGGAGAACAGGGCCTGGCGCTCACGGGGCACCAGCGTCTCGCCCAGCGCCCGCGACCCCACGAAGTGCTCGGCCAGCAGGCGCAGCGAGCGCTGGTACGAGGCCTCCGACGTCAGCACCTCGAACAGGCTCTGCCGGGACACAGGGGTCAGCCGGGCCCCACGGCACCTCCCCACCGCTCCGCAGCCCAGGGGCCGGGCGGGGAGAGCCGGGGAAAGCCGGGGGTAGGGGGCACGGCTGGGGGGCAGGAGAAATCGGGGGGCAGGAGGAAGTGGGGGACACGGCACGGGGGGGCAGGGGAACCGAGGGGCTTGGCGCTGGGGGGCAGGAGGAACCGGGGGCAGGAGGAAGTACGGGATACGGCACTGGGGGGGCAGGGGGAATCGGGGGTCAGGAGGAAATGGGGGACATGGCACTGGGGGGGCAGGAGGACCCAGGGGGCTGGGGAACCGAGGGGCAGGAGGAAGTGGGGGACACGGCACTGTGGGGACAGGGGAATCAGGGGGGCAGGAGGAACCGGGCGGCAGGAGGAACCGGGGGCCCAACCCACCTCCTGCATCTTGCACTCCTGGGGGCTGAGGCGCCGGAGCAGGCCGCTCTCCCGCACGGCCGGCAGGTCCTGCCAGAGGGTGCTGCGGGGGGCCGGGGCGCTGGGGGGGGCCGGAGGGGCCGGGTCCCCGTCCCAGCTGGTCAGGCTGGCGCTACGGGGCAGGGTCTGGCGGTGCAGCTCCTTGCGGATGACGGCCTGGCGGTACGTCTGGTACAGGGGCTCTGGGGGGAGACGGGGTCAGGGGGAGACGGGGGGCTGCCCCCCATTCGCTCCCCCAGTCTCCTACACCAGCCTTCCCACCCTGGGGCCCCAATCCCCCCCCATACCCGGGTGTCGTTCCCCCCCCCCCACAGGGCCTCTTCATCCACCCCACCCCACAGCCCCTCCTTCCCCCCTCCCCCAGCGCCCCCCCGGGCATGGCCCCCCCTACCGTCCTGCAGGGGCAGCCCCCAGCCGGGGCCCTTCGGGGACGGGCAGCACCTGTGGGGGGAGGGGGAGCGAGGTCAGAGCACCACCGACAGATGGGGGGGCTGCAGGGGGGAGCAGACAAACGGGGGACTGGGGGGCAGACGGATGGAGAGGCGGTGGGGGGGACAGACGGACAAACAGAGGGGCTGTGGGGGGGACAGATGGACAAACAGGGGGGTTGGGGGGCAGACAGATGGAGCGGCTGGGGGGGGACAGAAACAGGGGGGCTGGGGGGCAGACGGACAGACGGGGGGCTGTGGGGACAGACTGGGGGGCTGTGGGGAGCAGACGGGGGGCTGGGGGGACACTGACCTGTCCCTCGGCGGCGCTGGCTCCGGACTGTGGCCATCGGAGTCTCCTGGGGATACAGAGCGGGGTGTCGGGTGGCTGAGGGGCCTGCCCCCCCCAGGAGCCAGACCCCCAACTCCCATCCCGCACCGCCCGACCCCCCAGCCTGCCCCCCTGACCCCCCCGACCCCCATCCCACACACCCCTGGGAAACCCTGATCCCCTCCTCCCCAGCCAGCCCCGCCTGGGGAACCCCGATCCCACACACCCCCCTTCAGTCGGCACCCCCCACCCTGATCCTACGCCCACCCCCTTCCCATAGGGCGCCCGCGACCCAGCCCAGGGTTCGGGGCGTGGGGGGTCCCTGGGCCCCGGCCATACCTTGGCAGGGTCCATCCCCCCGCGCCGGGGTGCTCTCCTTCTGCGGGGGAGGGGGAGGCTGGGAAGAGGGGGGCGGGAGGGGAGGGCAGAGCTTGGTGGGGGGCAGGGGATCCTGGGTGGGGGGGCAGGGAGGGGGCTGGGTAGGGGGCGGTGGTAGGGGACATGTCTTGGCAGGGACTGGGGCATCGTGGGGGGGCAGGGCAGGCAGGGCCGTGGGGCACGGTTTGGCAGCGATTGGGGGGTCATGGGGGGGCAGGGCAGGCGGGGCCGTGGGGCACGGTTTGGCAGCGATTGAGGGGTCATGGGGGGGCAGGGCAGGCGGGGCCATGGGGCATGGTTTGGCAGCGATTGGGGGGTCATGGGGGGGCAGGCCAGGCGGGGCCATGGGGCACGGTTTGGCAGCAATTGGGGGGTCATGGGGGGCCTGGACAGGTGGGAGTGGGGGGCACGGTTTGGCAGGGATTGGAGGGGCTTGGGGGGGCTGGGCAGGAGGCTGGGGGTCCAGGGCCCCGCGTAGGGGCTTCCCCGGGGTCTTGGGGGGCACGGCCGGGGGGGGCCTGTCCGCCTGGGGCGCCCTCCCCTTGGCCCGGCGTGGGGGCTTGGCCCGCGCCGGGCCCCCATTGAGCTGGGCGGTGGAGCGGTAGCTGGTCAGGACCACGCTGCCGTCCTCGGGGGGCGGGGCGGGGGGCTGGAGGGGGGACCAGCGGGACTGGAGGGCGGGGGGGGTGACCTCCAGCAGGCGCCGGAAGAGGGGGCCCTCCTCATCGGTGGAGGCGGAGCCATCCGAGCCCGGCTCCTCCCCCTCGGGCGCCAGCACCCACACCAGCACCATGCCAGGCCGGCGCCGGTGGCAGCCGCAAGGGCAGCGTGCGGGGCAGGCGCCCGGGGGCTCCGGGCTGGGGGGCTGCCCCCCAGCGTCCTGCCCCAGACCTGCAGGGGGAGAGAGAGAGAGATGGAGTCAGGGGGAGCCTGGCACGTGATGCCCCGGGGCCACCCGGCACCCCCAAACCAGACTCACCGAGCTCCATCCCCAGGGGCGCCTGCGGGGGGCGCTGGGCCCCGTTCTCCGGGGGGGAGCTGGGTGCCGGGCCCCCGCCCACCCGGTGCTCAAAGCGCCCCACCATCTTGCGGACGTTGCCTGGGCCCTGCTCCCTGCCGGGGGACGGATCCAGGCGGGGGGCCGCGTCCTGCTGGGGGGCCGGGCAGGGCCGCGACCACGAGGGAGGACGTGGCTTCATGATGCGGGTGGGCTTCTGGGCGGGGGGCAGGGCGGGGGGCAGGGGGTCCATCGACGACATGGTCACCTGCACGGGGGAGAGAGACGCGGTCAGAGGGTGAGGCAGCCGCCTCTGGGGTGGGGTGTGGGGGCTGGTTATCCGGGGACCACTCGCCCAGCTCTGAGATGCGCCCACCTCTGCAGCGGGGCGGCCGGTTACCCAGGGACCCCTCTCCCGGTGCCGAGATGTGCCCACCTCTGGGGCGGGGCGGCCAGTTACCCAGGGACCCCTCGCCCGGTGCCGAGATGCGCCCACCTCTGGGGCGGGGCGGCTGGTTACCCAGCGACCCCTTGCCCGGCGCTGAGATGCGCCCACCTCTGGGGCAGGGCGCACAGGTCAGCAAACGAATTTGGAACAGGAAACGCAGGGAAAGCACCGAGGCAGCTGCAGGTGGCGGAGAAAAACCGGGTAGGAGGCCAGGGGTCACACCCGGCTGTTTCCAGAAAAAGCCAGAGTCCTGGCGCCCAGCCCGGCCCCACCCCCACTCTACCCCCTAGACCCCACTCCCCTCCCAGAGCTGAGGAGAGAACCCAGGAGTCCTGGCTCCCAGCCCCCCCTGCACTAACCCACCAGCCCCCACTCCCCTCCCAGAGCCGGGGAGAGAACCCAGGAGTCTTGGCTCCCAGCCCGGCCCCGTGTTTCCATATGGGGCACATGGGGCTGGGCTGTTGGCACAGGCCGGGCGACGCCCGGGGCGGGGCGGGATGGGATGGTGCCAAGGGAGAAGCAGGCGGCCGGGCCTCCCCAGGACACCGAGAAAGGAGCGCCGGGGGCTGCCCTGCTGCCAGAAGCAAGGGGGGGCTCGGCGGGGAGCGGGGGGGGGAATCTCCCCTCACTGCCGGTGCATCTGTCTCCCCTCCCCCACCATTCCTCCCCGGCCCTGCCCCGGCCCAGGCTAATCCCGGCCCAGCTGCCAGGGTTAAATTTGGCCTGGATTCCCCAGCTGCTGCCCGAGCCAGGAGCCCTCCCCACCACCCCCACCACCACCCCACCCCCGACACAACTGCATGGGAATGGACCAAAGGAGCCGGCAGCACTGCTGCCTAGGGGAAACTGAGGCACCAGCCAGTGACGGACACATCACGGAGCTGGGGAGAGAACCCAGGTGGCCTGGCCCCCACATACACCCAGGGGACGAGCGGGCGGGGGGTAAACTCAGGGCAGTTGCAGCTGTTGGGATATTTCTAGCCGACCATGTGGGGGGGGGGGGTTTGTGGGGCTGAGCTGGATAATATAGGTGGGTAGGGGCAGTGGGGTCTCGTGGCTGGAATTGGGGGGGGGGGGCTGGGAGCCAGGACTCCTGGGTTCTCTCCCCAGCTCTGGGAGGGGAGTGGGGGCTGGTGGGTTAGAGCAGGGGGGCTGGGAGCCAGGACTCCTGGGTTCTCTCCCCAGCTCTGGGAGGGGAGTGGGGGCTGGAAGCCAGGACTCCTAGGTTCTGTCCCTTTTCCATTACCTCCATTACGTCCATCCATCTGTCAGTGCCTCAGTATCCCAGATATCAGTCTCCACATCAGGGAGAATCACCCCTGGGGGCCGGCAGCACGGGGCCCATGACACACAGCGGGGCACGCGACTCCGTGGGAAGCAGGGGGGTTAGGAATGGCTAGTCTGCCACGCTAGGGGGCTTTCCCCCCCCCCAGGCTATACATAGAGGGGGCGAAGAACCGGGCTAGTGGTTGGAAAGGGCTGGTCCCCCCCAGCACAGAGCCAGGGCCCCCATGGTCTCCCCCCAACCCGCTCCCGGCTCCGGGCCCAGCCCTGCTTTCAAAGGCCTTTTGTGCAGGCGGGCGGGAGCACCAGCCAAGCCGCCAGCTCCCCCCCAGCCCCGGTGACTCACGGCGCGGCTCACAGAGGGCCCCTTTGTACCAGGAGAGCCGCAGCCGAGCGGGCGGGGAATCACCCTCAGCCTGGGGCAGTACGGGGCCAAGGTCCCACACGCCGGCAGGACAGCCACGGGCTGATGGGAGCCAGGACTCCTGGGTTCTCCGCACTGAAGCCTGCCAAAGGAAACCCCCCCTGCCCCAGGAGTGGGGCGGTGACCCCCATGCAGGGAGGAGAGGGAGCCCTGGGGGTGTAGATTGCCAGCTGGGGGGGGGGGGTGCAGGGACACACACACACACCCCACGCCCTGGCCCAGCGGGGAGGGGAAGTGCGTCTTTCCGATGGCAGGAAATGGAAACTCCAGAGGAAGGGCAGGAATTTCCGAGGGGGGTGGGGGGAGGGGAGAGTTGCCCTGGCCCCTCCCGGCTCCACATTATACCAGCGCTAAGGAACCCAGACGGGGAAACTGAGGCAAGGGGGAGGGGATGGGACGGAACTAGAGTACACAGAGGACAGAACCCAGGAGTCCGAGCTCCCAGCTGCCCCACACCGGCTCTAACCACTAGACCCCACTCCCCTCCCAGAGCCGGGGAGAGAAGCCAGGAGTCCTGGCTCCCCCCTCCCCCCTCCCAGCTGCCCCTCCCCCCGGCTCTAACCCACCAGCCCCCACTCCCCTCCCAGAGCCAGGAATAGAACCCAGGAGTCCTGGCTCCCCCGTCCCGCCCCCGCTCTAACCACTAGCCCTCGCTGCTTCTCTGACCCCAGGGGGCTGCGGTGTCTGCATGAGCTTCCTGGCAGGACTGATTTAGCTCCCCAGCCGGCTCTGTCTCTGCCGAGCCCCCCGGACCCCTCCCAGCCACATCCTCTCTCACCCCCCCACACACAACACACACGCAGCTTTGGGTCCCCCAGCTCCTACAGAGACCCTCCGCGCTCGGGGCTGCACGGTGTGTATCTTAGACCCCGTAATGCCTGAGGGGGATTCCCCGCCAGCTCTCTGGGGGCTGCGTTGGGGCTGTCAGGGCCCTGCTATCTCCAGACCGGCTGTGGGGAACCCCGAGGCAGGGGCACCCCTCCGGCACCAGGCTGCCTGGGGACCGATCAGCTGGAGGGGGGAACGTCACCCTGTCCCGTAGGCTGAGTCCCAGTGCAGGGAATCCACAACCCCAAGCCCCAAGCACAGACCTGCTCTGAGTGTCTGGAGAGCAGGGGGGGCTGGGAGCCCGGATGCCTGGGTTCCATCCCTTGGTCTGGGAGTAGGGTCTAGTGGTTACAGCGGGGTGAGGGGACTGGGAGACAGGACGCCTGGGTTCTCTCCCTGGCTCTGGGAGGAGGGTGGGGTCTAGTGGTTAGAGCAGAGGGGGGCTGGGAGCCAGGACGCCTGGGTTCTCTTCCCACACATTCCCCTTCCAGCCTCCCCAAGGGCCAGGCCTCCCCCCTTCTCCTGGTAGCACCCCCTGAGCCCCCAAGCACGGATCCCCGCAGGCATTAACTGAAACCGCCCCCTGGGGCCCTACTCCACAGGAGAGGTTGGGGGCAGGACCGGCAGCCCCAATTGGTAGTGGGGAAATCTTACACCAGCCCCCTCCCCCTGCTCTAATCACTAGACCCCCACTCCCCTCCCAGAGCCGGGGAGAGAACCCAGGAGTCCTAGCTCCCAGCCCACCCTGCTCTAACCACTAGCCCTCACTCCCCTCCCAGCACCAGGGAGAGAACCCAGGAGTCCTGGCTCCCAGCTCCCCTCTGCTCTAACCCACCAGCCCCCCCTCACCTCCCAGAGCCGGGGAGAGAACCCAGGAGTCCCAGCTCCCAGCCCACCCTGCTCTAACCCTCAGCCCCCACTCTCCTCCCAGAGCCGGGGAGAGAACCCAGGAGTCCTAGCTCCCAGCCCACCCTGCTCTAACCACTAGCCCTCACTCCCCTCCCAGCACCAGGGAGAGAACCCAGGAGTCCTGGCTCCCAGCTCCCCCCTGCTCTAACCCACCAGCCCCCCCTCACCTCCCAGAGCCGGGGAGAGAACCCAGGAGTCCCAGCTCCCAGCACACCCTGCTCTAACCCTCAGCCCCCACTCTCCTCCCAGAGCCGGGGAGAGAACCCAGGAGTCCTGGTTCCCCCCCCCCCCGCTCTAACCCACCAGCCCCCCCTCCCCTCCCGGAGCCGGGGAGAGAACCCAGGAGTCCTGGCTCCCAGCCCCCCCTGCTTTAACCCACTAGACCTCACTCGTTCTCTGCCCCCCAGGGGCGTGTGTTGTCTGACAGAGCTTCCTGGCGGGACCGATTTAGCTCCCCGGCCGGCTCTTTCTCTGCTGAGCGCCCTCCCCCACACACACATCCTCTCCCCCCCCACACACACACACACACGCAGCTTTGGGTCCCCCACCTCCTATGGAGGCCGCCGTGCCTGGTGCTTCCCCGGTGCTGGCCGCGCTCGGCGCTGCACGGTGTGTATCTTAGACCCCGTAATGCCTGAGCGGGATTCCCCGCCGGCTCTGTGGGGGCTGCGCTGGGGCTGTCAGTCCCCTCCTATCTCCGGACCAGGGTGGGGCGCCCTGAGGCAGGGGCACTGCGCTGGCACCAGGCTGCCCGGGGGATCGATAAACCAGCGGGGCATCCAATGGGGGGAATGGGGTCGAGTGGTTAGAGCAGCAGGGGAGGGCAGGCTGGGAGCCAGGACTCCTGGGTTCTCTCCCCGGCTCTGGGAGGGGAGTGGGGGCTGGTGGGTTCTCTCCTGGCTCCCAACCCCCGCCTGCTGTAACCCACCAGCCCCCACTCCCCTCCCAGAGTCGTGGAGAGAACCCAGGAGTCCTGGCTCCCAGCACCCCTGCTCCGACCCACCAGCCCCCACTCCTCTCCCAGAGCTGGGGAGAGAACCCAGGAGTCCTGGCTCCCAACTAAGCTAATCCCCAACACAACTGGTGCCCCCGCCGACCCCCTACAGAGGTTCCCCTGCCAGATGCCCCCCCCCCGCCTGCCTCCTCCTGCCCCAGGCTCCCCTCCTCCGCCCCGGGTGCATCCCTTGCAGGGCACACGGGGCCCTGGCAGGGTGATGTGGGGCAGGGGAGGGGCCAGCTCCCACCTTTACCTCCCCCCGGTCTCCAACACCCCTTCCCCCACTGCAGCTCACCCCAAGCCAGCGGCTCCTCCAGTCCTTCCCCGACTGATGCTGCAGCTCTGGCTCTGCCGCCCCCCCCCCCCCGGCCCCCCTACTCTGCTTCCTCCGCCCCCATTTCCTGCCCCTCGCGTGGGGGGGGGGGCTGGAGCCCGGACTCCTGGGTTCTCTCCCCGGCTCTGGGAGGGGAGTGGGGGCTGGTGGGTCAGAGCAGGGAGGGCTGGGAGCCAGGACTCCTGTGTTCTCTCCCTGGCTCGGGGAGGGGAGGAGAGTTTAGTGGTTAGAGCAGGGGGGCTGGGAGCCAGGACTCCTGGGTTCTCTCTCTGCCCCTCCAGTGCCCCTGGTATCCAGCAAAGATGGGGGAACTTGGAGACCCAGAGACCCCAGCCAGCCAGCGAGACCCCCACTCCCAACTTCCCGTCCAGCACCACCCCAGCCTCCCTGGGGGGGACCCCGGTGTCCGACTGGGGAGGGGCGCCTGGCATGGGGCAGCATGGCACAGAGGGGCCTGTTCCTTCCAGGGGGGCGTTGGGGGAAAGCAGGTATCATGAGGGGGGTGAATGGGATGGGGGGGGACAGGAATACACCCCCTCCAGCCTTCAGTCCTCCCACTCACAGCTGGCAGGGCCCGTCTGACCCACTCGGCCCAGACCCGCTCCTGAAATGCGGCCACCTCTGGGGTGGAGAAGAACTGGGCTGGGACAGCTGACAGCAACGCTGGGGACAGAGAGAGGAGACTGCTGGGGAGAGCGCCCCCCACAGGCCAGCACCCACTACCAAGCCCGCACCCGACACCCCACGGCACCTGGGCCTCGGGCCCAGCCCTGACACGCAGGAAGAAACTTTCCTGCCTGTGTCAACACGCGAGGTCCTGAGACACCTTCTGTTCCCGGAAGTCAGCCAGAGGCAGCACCAGGTGTGCCGGCCCCAGAGCCCCGCACCCACCTTGCCCCCGCCCCACCCGCTTGGCACAGGGCTCCCTTCCCCTACTGCCAGGGAGGAGGTGTAGGGTTTGCCCCCCTGGTGTGAGAACAAGTGGGAGAGGAGAGAACCCAGGAGTCCTGGCTCCTGCCACCCCTGCTCTAACCCACCAGCCCCCACTGCCCTCCCAGAGCCAGGGAGAGAACCCAGGAGTCCTGGCTCCCAGCCCCCCCCTGCTCTAATCACTAGGCCCCACTCCCCTCCCAGAGCCAGGGAGAGAACCCAGGCGTCCGGGCTCCCAGCCCTGCTTCGTGCAGAGGTACCTGCCCGCAGACAACGCTCCTTCCCCATTCCTGACTCATTTCCTGTCTCCCACTTCCTCGTTCACCTGCTCTGGTGACCCCAGTTGCTGGCCCCCCACTGACGCTGTGGGGCTGGCTCGGACAAGCCCCATCCGGTTAGGAGCCCACATGCCTGGGTGCTGCCCCAGAGGGCGCACAGGGACGGCCCGGGAACCCTTAATGACGACAGCACAGCGCCCCCTAGTGCCGGGGTATTGGGGCCAGAGAGCACCCCCTGCTGAGCCCCCCACCCTGCTCCCCGCAGCCCAGCGCCCCCTGCTGAGCCACTCACTCCCCACAGCCCAGGGCCCCCTGCTGTCCCCTGCCCATCCCCGTACCACAGCGCCCCCTGCTACCCCCACCCCACTCCCAACAGCCCAGCGCCCCCTGCTGCCCCCCACCCGGCTCCCCGCATCCCGGCGCCCCCTAGCTACGCCCCGGCTGTCCGGGAGAGCCCAGCTCTGGAGGGGACCCCTCAGCCCGCAGGACCCACGGGATCAGTGGGGCGGCGCGGGGTGGGGGGCCCTGGCTGGATGCTGGGTCCGGGAGGCTGGGCAGGAAACAGCCCCCGCCCAGCAGCGCACTGCGGACTCCCCCCGGGGCTCGGGCTGCGGCCGGGCTCTGCGGCTCGACCCACCTGCGGCCGCCTTCAGGGGCGCCGGGACCCCGGGGGCCCGATCCGGGGCGCACGGTCCGTCCTGGGGCGCAGGATCCGGGGCGCACGGACCCCCCCGGGCCGCTGGGTCCCGCCCGCGATCCGGGCTCCGCACACGCCGCCTTTGTCCCGCAGGCGCCGCCGGGCGCCGCCGCCTCCATGTGACCGGCCCGGGATGGGGGGCGGAGCCGGGATGGGGCCGGGGGAGGACTGGAGTCCCGGCTCCCGGCCTGGCACTGAACCGGCACCGCCCCCCCGCCTGGCACCGCACCCCCTCCTAGCACTGCACCCCCAGCCTGGCACCGCGCCCCCCCAGCACTGCACCCCCCCCGCCTGGCACCGCACCCCCCTCCTAGCACTGCACCCCCTGCCTCGCACCGCGCCACCCCCAGCACTGCACCCCCCTCCTAGCACTGCACCCCCCCGCCTGGCACTGCACCCCCCTCCTAGCACTGCACCCCCCTCCTAGCACTGCACCCCCAGCCTGGCACCGCGCCCCCCCAGCACTGCACCCCCCCCGCCTGGCACCGCACCCCCCTCCTAGCACTGCACCCCCTGCCTCGCACCGCGCCACCCCCAGCACTGCACCCCCCTCCTAGCACTGCACCCCCCCGCCTGGCACCGCACCCCCCTCCTAGCACTGCACCCCCAGCCTGACACCGTGCCCCCTCCTAGCACTGCACCCCCAGCCTGGCACTACGCACCCCCTCCTAGCACTGCATCCCCAGCCTGGCACTGCGCATCCCACCTGGCACCCCGCCCCTACCCCCTTCCTGGCACCGCCCCCCCCCCCCCCGCCTGGCACCGCACCTCCCCACCTGGCACCGCACCCCCTCAGCCTGGCATCCCGCCCCCAGCCTGTCATTTCTGGTGAGCCGCCAGCCACACCCCGGGCCCTCTGCTTCCAGCCTGGCCTTTGCCCCCTTATCTCCGGGTGTGGCTGGCAGGGCACGAGGCCCGGGGACGGCGGGAGTCTCACTACCGCTGAACCACTCACCCATGTGTCCTGGCCCCACACTGCACCTGGACCAGCGAGTCTCCTCCATCTCAAGGGCTTCCCCAGCTCCCTTTCCTGCCTGATGGGGGGCAGCAGGGGGCGCTGGGCTGCGGGGAGTCGGGCAGGGGGAGCCGGGGGAGGGCCGTGGTACAGGGGTGGGAAGGGCACAGCAGGGGGCTCTGTGGTATGGGGGTAGGCGGTGGGAGCAGGGGGCGCTGTGGTACAGGGTGGGCGGGGGGCTCGGAGGGGTCGCTGTGGTACGGGGGCGGGAGGGGGGCACGGCAGGGGGCGCTGTGGTATAGGGGTGGGCGGGGGCAGTGGGGGACGCTGTGGTATGGGGGCGGGCGGGGTCTCCATATCCCAGCTGAGCGGCTGGCTTGGCATGGCCGGGGGCCGGCTGAGGGCCCGGCAGGGCCGGCTCCTGCACCGGGTGGATGTAGCCGGCCGGGGAGCAGCCGTGGGAACCCATCTCCTGGGAGAATCTCTGTGGGTGGGGGCCGGGGCCTGGCTCCATTTTGCTGGGGGGGGTCTGGGGCGCACCCAGCTGGTACCGGGCGGTTCGGTCCGGCCGGTCTCAGCCGCAGCCGGTCCCGCAGGGGGTTAATCCCGGCGCTGGCCGTGGCGAGACACAGACGGGCGGTTCGCTCTGGCGCACGCAGGAGCCGCTCCGGGCCTGTGGGGGGGCAGCGAGCGGGGGTGTGAACACGGGGCAGCTGTCCAACACACACAGCGGAGAAAGATTCTCCGGGTTACACCACCAGGTGCAGAGGGGGGGCCTCCTGGATCCACCCAAAGGCAGGGGTGCCCCAGGGAGCAAAGGCTGCTGGGTAACCTCCCAGTGCACTGTGGGGCGCAGCGGAACAGACCCCATAGCTAACAGGAGGGAAAGGAGGCCTCAGGGCAACGGCCCAGTGCATGATGGGACAGGCCGGGGGAACCGGCTGACCCGGCCCAGCAGCCTGCGCGAGCGGGTTCCCGTGCGCACCGAGGGACAGGGCTGGGGACGTGCACCGGGACGGCGGCTGGGCCCTTCCTGCACCACGGCACCAGGCTCAAAGCTGAGGGGGTCCCGGGCATGGGCGCCCCGCTAGCAGGGGCACAGGGGAGCCGGCACTCAGCCCGGGCACCCCCTGCCCTGGGAGCTGGGCAGGCAGCCTTCCTCCCTTCTACGCGGGGGAAACCGAGGCACAGGACACGGCCATGGCCCCACACTGAGTGACAGAGCCAAGGATAGAACCAGGCGTCCTGGCCCAAGAGGAGAGCTGGCGGGACGCCCACCCCAGAATAACCCAGACCCCCATGGTTGGAGCACTGTGCGGCAGGGATGGGGCCTGGATTCCCTTCCAAGCCCCGCTGCTGTGCCCGGCGCTGGTCACTGCCTCAGTTTCCCTGGTGTCAAAATCCTCGCCTGGGAGCTGCCGCTCTGCCAGCTGCCAGCCGGTAACAACTGGGACTTGGTAATGAACGGGGAGGGGCCTTAGATGTCTGATTATTTCATTCTACGGCGGTTGTGGCACAGCCCCCAAGTCCCCGCCCCGGCACCCTTTTGGGTCAAGCGCTGCACGAGCACAGGGGGACCGAGAAAGAGGGACCCCCCCCCGTGTCCTCAAAATCGACCGATGAGGGTCATTGGCTCCATTTTATGGACAAACTGAGGCACAAAGGGGGACGTGACTTGCCCAATGTCACCCAGTAGAGCTGAAGCTAGAACCCAGGAGTCCTGGCTCCCAGCCCCCCCGCTCTAACCCACCAGCCCCCCCCCCCGTCCTCTCCCAGAGCCGGGCAGAGAACCCAGGAGTCCTGGCCCAAGAGGAGAGCTGGCGGGACGCCCACCCCAGAATAACCCAGACCCCCATGGTTGGAGCACTTAGCTGGGAAGGGTCAGACATGGGGCTGCTCCGGAGCGGGGATTCAAACCGGCGTCTCTGCTGCCTGAGCTGGGCGTCCTGCCCGGGTGGCTACAAGCTGGACGCTTGCCCCGGCCCTCTCCGCTGTGTGATGTGAGCCCTTCCTCACCTTCCCTTTCCTTCAAACGGCTCCCAGCACCTGCCCTTGACACCATTGTGTTGGCCCCGAAACAAACCTTTTCCGGCCATATTGAGTCCCCAAAATTGAGAAGCGCTTTGGTTCCACCCCGAGCACTTTTGATTCTGCTTCTTTGCCAGGCCGGCCGGCCAGCAAGCAATCAGACGCCCGCCCAGCGCTGCCTGGCTCATCTCCACTCTCATGCTTCAGGGCCGCCGTCTGCAGGGGTCAGGAAGGGTTTATTTCCCCCCATGTGCAGACTACATGGTGTAATGATCTCCCCTTCCTCTCCTTTGCCCACCGGCCAGGGGAGTCTGCCCCCAACCCTCCTATCTGAGATGGGAGGGGCCAGGCACAGTACCTCCTGGGGGGGCCTCCATGCCAGGGATGAGGAAGCTCGATCGCAGAGCCCACGGCTGTGCCCCGGGGCAGAAGGGAGCTGGCCTCCCATGGCGCAGCCTTGCTCATCCCACAGGGCTCAGGGAGCGGAGCAGGGCACGGGCTCCACCGGGCAGGGGAGACTCGACGCCATCTGGCTGGTGGGGCAGGGTGCGGGGCCAGGGGTGGGCAGGCCGCCTGGGCCCAGACAACAAGCCCAGCAGCTACCAAGGGCCTCAGCACTGGCCGATTCCCTCCGCTTCATCCCCGTGTTCTCCAGCCCCCCGATTTCCCTTCCTTCCCCACGGCTCCACCCCGTTCCTCCTCCACTCCTGCTCCAGGACGGGTGCTCTAGGGTGTCCCCCCCCAGTGCACCCTGCCGGCGCCCGGCGTGGGAAGCGCCCGGGGCAGCAGCACACGGGGCTGATGTCACGGGCAGGGTGAGTCACCCCGACAGACACGGACCAGGCCCCCTGCCTGCCCCGGGCCTGCCCTGCGTCACCAGCGCGGGGATAAAGGGAGCCAGGTTGGCCCTGCCGGGGGAGGAGGACGAGCTGGCCGCGGGGCTCGCCCGGTGCCTGCCAGGGCGCGGGGAGACCTACCGGCGCTTCCTCTTCCGCAGCCGGCGGCAGGGGTCCGGCAAGCCGGCCGAGGCCTTCGCCGCCACGCTGCAGCGCCAGAGCCGGGCCTGCGGCCCCCCACCCACTCCCTGGGGCACAGCGCCCCCCTGCTGCCCTCCGCCCACCCCCGTACCACAGCGCCCCCTGCTGCCCCCACCCCTCCCCGCAGCCCAGTGCCCCCTGCTGCCCTCTGCCCACCCCCTTACCACAGCGCCCCCTGCTGCCCCCACCCCTCGTCGCAGCCCAGCGCCCCCTGCTGCCACCCACCCACCCCCGTACCACTGCACCCCCTGCTGTCCCCCACCTCGCCCCCTGCGGCACTGCGCCCCCTGCTGCTCCCCACCCCTGTACCACAGCGCCCCCTGCTGCCCCCGCCCACCCCCGTACCACAGCGCCCCCTGCTGCCCCCCACCCGCTCCCTGGGGCACAGCGCCCCCTGCTGCCCCCCGCCCACCCCCGTACCACAGCGCCCCCTGCTGCCCCCACCCCTCACCGCAGCCCAGCGCCCCCTGCTACCTCCCACCCGCTCCCTGGGGCACAGCGCCCCCTGCACCCCCCCTGCTCCACTCCCTGCAGCCCAGCGCCCTCTGCTGCCCCCCACCCACCCCCGTACCACTTTGCCCCCTGCTGTCCCCCACCTCGCCCCCTGCGGCACTGCGCCCCCTGCTGCTCCCCACCCCCGTACCACAGCGCCCCGTGCTGCCCCCCGCCCTGTTCCCTGGGGCACAGAGCCCCCTGCTGCCCCCCTGCAGCCCAGCAGCCCCTGCTGCCCCCTGCCCACCTCCATACCACAGCGCCCCCTGCTGCCCCCCACCTGCCCCCCCGCAGCCCAGTGGCCCCTGCTGCCCCCTGCCCACCCCCGTACCACAGCGCCCCCTACTGCTCCCTGCCCCGCTCCCTGCAGCCCAGTGCCCCCCCTACTGCCCCCCACCCCACTCCCCGCAGCCCAGTGCCCCCTGCTGCCCCCCTGCTCCTTGCAGCACAGCGCCTCCTGCTGAGCCCTCCACCCACCCCCGTACCACAGCGCCCTCTGCTGCTCCCCGCAGCCCAGCGCCCCCTGCTGCCCCTGGGTTAGATTGGCAGGAACGTGGGGGGTTTCTCTTCCTCTGCAGCTGGCCCTGCCCCTGTCAGTCATGTCGAGGCGGAGTGAGGGTTTATAGCAGGCGGGCCGTGCAGTTGTGGGGTAACTCTGGGGCAGGGCAGGAGCCAGAGCCCCATGGGGGGTGTGTGTCTTGGAGAGCTCCAGGGAAATCGCCCCCGTGACGTGCAAGGAACCAGCAGCTCCGGTGAACCAGTCGCCCACGATGGGATCTGCAGCCCCAAGGCGAGCCATGGAGTGGCTGGTTCCTGTTATCCTCAGCCCCTGCCAAGTTAGGGAATCGGGGCCTGCGCTGAGGACTGGGGAGAGGCAGGGCTGGCCCCAAGATGGCACTAGGGGGCACGGGGCAGCAGGGGGCACTGGGCTCCAGGGAGCGTGTGGGGGGAGGGGCAGTAGGGCCCAGATTATCCAACAATGTATTGGAGACAATTTTCTATTTCAGAAGGTGGCGAAAGCGACTGGGGAGAGGCTGTTCTAGGTTTGATTTTGACGAATAGGGAGGAACTGGTGGAGAATTTGAAAGTGGAAGGCAGCTTGGGGGAAAGTGATCACGAAGTGGCAGAGATCACGATTCTAAGGAAGGGTAGGAGGGAGAACAGCACAATACAGACAATGGATTTCAAGGCGGCAGCCTTCAGCAAACTCAGGGAGTTGGTAGGTAAGAGCCCAAGGGGAGGCAAATCTATGGGGAAAAGCAAGTGAAGCCAGTTGGCAGTTTTGCAAAGAGACATTAATAAGGGCGCAAGAGCGAACTGTCCCACTGCGTAGGAAAGATAGGAGGTATAGCAAGAGGCCAGCCCGGCTTCGCCAGGAGCTCTTCAATGGTCTGAAACTCAAAAAAGAGCCCTACAAAAGGTGGAAACTCGGTCAACCGACAAAGGATGAAGATAAACCAATAACACACGTATGTCGGGACACAACTAGAAAGGCCAAGGCCCAGAACGAGATCAAACAAGCCAGCGACATCAAGGGGGACCGGAAACCATCCTGCAAATCCATGAGAAGCAAGGGGAAGACCCAGGGCAGGGCAGGCCCGTTACTCCACGAGGGGGCAAAGACAATAACAGAAGCTGTGGCCATGGCAGAGGTGCTCAGTGACGTTATTTCGGTTTCCACCGAGAAGGGGGGTGGTGACTGGACGGCTAACAGAGTGAATGACTCCCAGCCCTGATTTTGCCCCTCTCCTAACCCGGCCTCCAGCTGCATCCCCACCCCCCACGCTTCACCTCCAAGAAAGACCACAGGCTCGGTTCAGTGCCGAAGGAGCTCGGGTAGGTTTATTGCCGACGAAGCCCCATACTAGTGCCCTGGCTCTGTGGTGACAGGTGCACTAACACACGTATGCCCGTGACAATGGTACCAGCTCAGTCAGTGCACCAGGACGCCGTTCCTGTGACTTTGATACAAACCAGTTACGTATTACGCTCCAGACGTTGTTAGTTACCACCCTTCTCCTTGTACCTGCTGATTTGAACAAACCATTCTCCTGTCAGCCCCTCCTTATCTTAGGAGGGGGTTGCTGCGTTCCTGTACTGTCTCTTTCAAATGTGTTTACGTAGCTACTTGAGAACTCTGGGTGTTCTTGTACCATCCTCTCGGGTCAGGCGTGTGCTTTCTTGGTTGGCCAATACCTAGTGTGTTGTTATTTTGCCAAGGCCCGGCCTACTCTGGTTCCCAGCCTTTGGGTCACACTGTTAGTCAAGCCCAGGGCTCCAGCGAGGCCTAAACTGGGTGACTGAGCATCAAAATGGCAGGTGAATTTCAGTGTTGATAAATGCAAAGTAATGCACATTGGAAAACATCATCCCAACTATGCACACAAAATGATGGGTCTAAATTAGCTGTTACCACTCGCGAAAGAGATCTTGGAGTCATTGTGAATAGTTCTCGGAAAACATCCACTCAATGTGCAGCAGCAGTCAAAAAGCGAACAGAATGTTAGGAACGGCTAGGAAAGGGATAGATAATAGGACAGAAAATATCATATTGCCTCTATATTAAGCCATGGTACGCCCACACCTTGAATATTGCAGGCAGTTCTGGTTGCCCCATCTTAAAAAAAAATAAAAAATTAGAATTGGAAAAGGTACAGAGAAGGGCAACACCAATGATGAAGGCTATGAAACAGCATCCGTGTGAGGAGAGATTAAAAAGATGGGGACTGTTCATCTTGGAAAAGAGACGACTAAGGAGGGGTATGATAGAGGGTTATGAACTCATGACTGGTGTGGAGAAAGTGACTAGAGAAGTATTTACCCGTTCACATAACACAAGAACCAGGGATCACCCAATGAAATGAACAGGCAGCATGTTTAAAACCAACCAAAGGAAGTATTTCTTCCCCCAGCACCCAGTCAAACCGTGGAACTCTTTGCTGGGGGTGTTGTGAAGGCCAAAAGTATAACTGGGTTCAACAAGGAATTGGCCCATCAATGGCTGTTAGCCAAGGTGGTCAGGGTCACAAGCCCCCTAGCCTGTGACTGCCAGACGCTAGGACTGGACGCATAGGCATGCGCATGGGGTGTGCCGAGTGTGCCCGAGCACACCCTAATGCAGGGGTGGGCAAATGGCCCCCCTCTCCAGGCGCTGCAAGCCGCGGGGTCTGCGCTCCCCAGCCGAGCGCAGCAAGCTGCCGGCCCCTCCCCCGCCTTTCTCCCTCCCCATGAGTCCTGCCGCCGCGTGCAGCGCTCTGGGGGCCAGGGCTGCACGCTCCCGCGGGGCAGCGTTTGGCTCCATGGGGAGGCTAGGAGCCTCATCTCATGCCATGGTAAGGAGTCCGGGGTCAGGGGGGTTGGATAAGGGGTGGGGGGTGTCAGGGGACAGGGAGCAGGGTGGGTTGGATGGGGGTGGGATCCCAGGTGGGGGTGTTAGGGGCGGGAGGTCTCTGGAGGGGGCAATGAGGGAGCAGGGGGGGTTGGATGGAGCATGGGAGTCCCGGGGTCTGTCAGGGGGCGGGGGGTAGATAGGGGTCAGGGGACAGGGAGCAAGGAGGGTCCTGGGGGGGCAGTTAGGGTGGGGGGGGCCTCTGGAGGGGGTGGTCAGGGGACAAGGAGCTGGGGGGGATTGGATGAGTTGGGAGTTCTGGGGGGGGGGGGGCTGTCAGGAGGCAGGGGTGTGGAGAGGGGTTGGGGGAGGCAGGGAGCAGAGGGGGTTGGATGGGTCGGGAGTTCTGGGGGTCCTGTCAGGGGGAGGGGAGCGGTTGGATAGGCGTGGGAGTGGATAAGGGTTGGGGCAGTCAGGGGACAGGTAGGGGGTAGGGTCCTAGGGGACAAGGAGCAGGGAGGCTTAGATAGGGGGTGCGGTCCTGGGGGGCAGTTAGGGACAGGGGTCCCAGTAGGGGGTAGTCAGGGGACAAGGAGTGGGGGGGTTGGGGGTTCTGAGGGGGGCAGTCGGGGGCAGGAAGTAGGAGGGAATGGATGGGGCGGGGCTAGGGCGGGGCTCCCTGGGTGCACACCCTAATGAAATGGGCTGCGCACGCCTATGACTGGACGACAGGCTGGGTCACTCGACCATCGCTCTGTTCTGTTCCTTCCCTCTGAAGCATCTGGCACCGGCCGCTGTCAGAGACCGGACACTGGGCTAGAAGCACCATTGGGCTGACCCAGTCTGGCCGTTCTTATGAGGCTGGGAGTGGGCATCAGATCCCATGGGGGCTCCCCTCAGCCCCATTGCCTGCTGGGTAACACAGCCCCATTCCTCCCCTGCAGGCGCGTCGCCCCCCAGCCCCCAGGAGACCCAGCTGCTGCACTGGCTCTTCGGCTGCCCTTTGGAATCCGGAGACGTTGCCACGGAGTCCTTCCTGTGCCCAGCGCCCACCGACCTGTTGATAGAGATCGGGCCACGGTGCGTCCCAGGGCTCAGCAGGGGGCTCGGTGCCTTGGGGGTGGGGAGGAGTTGAATAGGGGGCGCTGTGCTGCAGGGAGCGAGGCAGGGGCTCAGCAGGGGGTGCTCTCCCCTGGCAGACAGGGCTGGCCCCAGTGAGGTGCTAGGGGGCGCTGTGGGGCAGGGAGCGGGGCGGGGGGCTCAGTAGGGGGCGCTCTCCCCTGGCAGACAGGGCTGGCCCCAGTGAGGTGCTAGGGGGCGCTGTGGGGCCGGGAGCGGGCCAGGGGCTCAGTAGGGGGCGCTCTCCCCGGCAGACAGGGCTGGCCCCAGTGAGGTGCTAGGGGGCGCTGTGGGGCAGGGAGCGGGGCGGGGGGTTCAGTAGGCGGCGCTCTCCCCGGCAGACAGGGCTGGCCCCAGTGAGGTGCTAGGGGGCGCTGTGGGGCAGGGGCTCAGCAGGGGGCGCTCTCCCCTGGCAGACAGGGCTGGCCCCAGTTAGGTGCTAGGGGGCGCTGTGCTGCAGGGAGCGGGCCAGGGGCTCAGTAGGGGGCGCTCTCCCCCGGCAGACAGGGCTGGCCCCAGTGAGGTGCTAGGGGGCGCTGTGGGGCCGGGAGCGGGCCAGGGGCTCAGTAGGGGGCGCTCTCCCCCGGCAGACAGGGCTGGCCCCAGTGAGGTGCTAGGGGGCGCTGTGGGGCAGGGAGCAGGCCAGGGGCTCAGCAGGGGGCGCTCTCCCCGGCAGACAGGGCTGGCCCCAGTGAGGTGCTAGGGGGCGCTGTGCTGCAGGGAGTGGGGTGGAAGGCTTAGGAGAGGGTGCTGTGGAGTGGAGGGGCAGCTGTGGGGCTGGGCCTGTCTCTCCCGGGACTGTTACCCCTTTCCTGGCGCAGGCTGAACTTCTCCACGGCGTTCTCCACCAACGTGGTGTCCCTGTGCCAGGCCGCGGGGCTGGGCTGCGTTGACCGTGTCGAGCTCTCCCACCGCTACCTGCTGCAGGTGAGGGGGCGTGTGGGACCCCTGGGAGCAGGGGGGACGACACCTGGGGGATGGGTGGAGGGGTCCCAGCATTGCGGGGTTAATGGGGCTGTGGGGTGGGAGGGAGTTCCTGGGCCACTTGCTGCCCTCCCTCCCCAATGCCCAGATCTCCAGGTGGGGGAGGGGGGGGCCTTGGTCTGTCTGTCTCCCCTTCCTGCTCCCGGGGTTGGGGGGTCCTAGTTCTCAGCCCCCGTCTACCCCCCAGTGCCTGTCCCCAGCGGGAAGGGGCGGTAGGTTCCCCTAGGCAACGTGGAGGGGCGGGCAGTGGGTCCCCTTTCTCACCGAGGGGAGGGGAGACAGCTCCCCGTTCTGACACCCTCCCCCCCATCCCTGGCAGTGTGCCGAGCGCCCCACGTCCCCCGAGGAGGCCGCCCTGGTGGCGGTGCTCAAAGTGACTGGATGACGGAGCAACGCTACAAGGAACCAATCCACAGCTTCACCGTGGCTGCCCGCCCTGTCCCCACCTGGGATGTGGATGTGCTGGGGGGGGGGGGGGGGCGCACCGCGCTGGAGAGAGCCAACCAGGCGCTGGGTATGGGGGGGAGCTGGGGGGCAGATCCTGTGTACATGGGGAGGGTCTGGGCACTGCGTACCAGGACTAATGGGGGAGGTGGGTGGTTGGGTATCATGGGAGTCAGGCTGGGGGCTGAGTCCCGGGGCTGGGGGGGGCTGGGCATGGGGAGCTGGGTATGGTGAGGGGGTGGGGGAGCGGCTGAGCACACTGCAGGGGTTGGGGGTTGGGGGGGAGATGGGCACCCCAGGGTTGAGGCTGGGACTCTGCAAGGTGAATTACTGGGGTGGGGTGAGAGCTGTGGCTGACCCAATGTCCCAGGCAGTCCGGGTTCAGGCCCCCCGATGTCCTGTAGGGGGGGTTCTGCCCACCATGGAGAGTGCTGGGGTCAAAGGTCTATGCCCCCCCTTCCACCCTAACCCCCTTTCCCCGCAGGCCTGGCCTTCGACTCCTGGGACCTGGATTTCTACACTGAGCTCTTCAAGAGATTCGGGCGCAACCCGACCGGCGTGGAGTGCTTCGACCTGGCCCAGTCCAACAGGTCCCTGCCCCATTCCCAGCCCCCCTGAGCCAGCCAGTCCCTGCCCCCCTGTGCCAGCCCTGCCCCCCAAGGGCTGCGACCGGAGCGTGCCCGGGACCCTGCATGGCTCTGCCACAGCAGGTATCTTGCAGAGCAAACAGATCAATCTCCTCCTTTTAACCCTGTGGTTGGGAGGCAGGGTCTTCCCTGGGTTACTCCCTACCTCCCCCACCCCCGCCTCCCCACCAGCCGTGCCTGTGGGGCGCTGCCTGCTGGGCTCCTGCTCTGGTCCTGGTCCCAGGGCGCTGCGGCTCGTCCAGTGCCCGGCTTAGCGCAGGTTCAGAACCCGTCCTTCCTGGCCGGCCCGCCGCCAACTGAGCCGTCCGGCTGCCTTTTACACCCCTTGGGGTTGGGGCCCCCGGCATCCAGGCTGGCACCCCCTGACCGTCTCTCCCTGCCCCCAGGCTACCCTCTGCCCTGGGAGGACCCGGCATTGCCCTACCCCCAGAACTACGCCCACCCCCTGCAGGTGGCCATCAGGGCCAGCGATGGCGCCTCTGACTACGGCAATAAGTTTGGGGAACCTGTCCTGGCTGGTGAGTGTTGGAGGGGCCGTTCTGGGGGTTTGGGGGGACTCATCCTGGCAGGTGGGGGCTGAGCCGTATCTTCACAGGGGCGTGCTCCTGAGTCACCCCATCAGCTGCCCTCTTGCTCCCCCCTCAGAAGGGGACCTGCCTGGCCCTCCCCTGCCCTTCTGGGGCGGCCAGGAGGCTGTGGGCTCTAGTCTGTCCTCTGGGGCGGGGGTTGGGGAGCGCCTGGCAGGGGGGACGTGTCCAGCTTGAATGTGCCTGGCTCCAGGGTGGGAGTTGGGGAGCTTGGCAGGGAGGGATGGGCTGGCGCGGCCCGTGGGTGAGCTGCGCGCCCTCTGGGAGGCCACGAGTTTCCAGCTGGAGCGGCTGCAAGCGTCGCCCCACTGCGTGGAGCAGGAGGAGAGGGGGCTGGCGCGACGCCAGGGCCCCACCTTCACCCTGACCTTCGACCCCGAGGTCACGCCCCCGCTGCTGTGCCAGATGGGTGAGGGCCGGGGCCCCTGGGGGGAGGGAGGTGTGGGAGGGGGCGTCCCCAGGTCCCGGCAGAGGGAGGGGCTCTCTGGGGGGGAGGGTGGTGTGGGAGGCAGTATCCCCAGGTCCTCGTGGACGGAGGGGCTCTCTGCGGGGGAAGGTGATGGGAGAGGGGGCGTCCCCAGGTCCCAGCGGTGGGAGGGGCTCTCTGGAGGGGAGGGTGGTGTCAGAGGGAGGTGTGGGAGGTGGTGTCCCCAGGTCCCGGGGGGGGGATGGACTCTCTCCCGCAGTGGGGGTGCCCCGAGCCCAGCCTGGCCCTGGTCTCTAACCCCACCTTCGCCCCCAGCCCAGCCAGGCCCGCGCGTGGGCATCCTGCGCGAGGAGGGCAGGGGGTCCTTCCCTAATATGGTGGGAGGGGTCCTTGCCCTGGTCTTCCCCCCCCCCTTTTCCCCTCCTGTCGGGTGTGTTTCTCCATCAAGCCATGGTCCTGTGCGTGTTGCACTCGAGGTGTCCGTGCGGCTGAGACGGGAAGGCTTTTCCCCAGCAGGCTCCGCTGGGCCGTACCTGCCCCCTTCTCCCTCTCAAGCTGTGCCCCAAGAGCGTGGAGCATGGTGCGGACCGACCGCCTCTCCGGTTCCTTTGCAGCACCCGTGGTCAGAGATGGGTCCTCCCGCTGACGTGGTGGGGGCGGGGGAGGGTAAATTGTTCTTTCTTAACCGTCAGTGATAGAAAAGCTCCTTTCAGAGCATTGGGGTGCCCGTCAGTAAATGGGGGGCCTCGAGAGAGGTGCCTCTGGATTGGACTCTGCTGGGATCCTGCATCCAGGTCTGGTGCCCTCAGTTCAAGACGGCCTGAATCGATTGCAGAGGGGTCAGAGAAGAGCCAGGGAAAGGGTCAGAAAACAGCCGTAGAGGGAGAGACTCCAGGAGCTCGAGCTATTCAGCTTGACAAAGCGACGGTTTGGGGTGACCTGACCCCCGTCTGTCAGTACCTACCTGGGGAACACACAGTGGATAACGGGCGTTTCGGTCTAGCAGTGAAGCTCCCTCCACCGGCTGGAAGATGAAGCTGGACAAATTCAGCCCGGAAATAGGGTGTAAAATTGTCCCTGTGAGAGCAATGACCCATGGGCACAATTTCCCGAGGGCTGGGCTGGGTTCTCCATCACTGACCAGTGACTGGGCACGTCTCTGAAAGCTCTGCTCTGGGAATGACTGTGGGGCCGTTCACGGGGTCAGCCGAGATCTTCCCCACGCTCCCGTCTGGCCTGGGAATCCACGAGCAAACCTGAGAAAAAGCTGGTCCCAAGCGGGGCGCCCGTCTGAACCAGCCTGTAGCACACGGTGCCCAGTCCCTACAGAGATCCGCTTACCTCCGCCTTTTAGATCTGAAAAACGCTGCCAGCTGCCTGCCTGGAGCCTTCACCTTCCCGTCACGCTGGACAACCTGACGCTAACAACGTCCCTGCTGTGCAGAGACGCTTTCGCTCTCTAGGACGGGTGCAGCCGCCCCCGCGGCCCCGTCTCGGTGGTGCCCCTTCCGGGGTGCGGCTCCCCCTGGCAGAGCCTCGGCAGACGCTTCTCCAGAGACCTTGAATGGGAGCCCCGTCACTCGGCGGTTTGGAGCGTCTGTCACCGAGCTCATGGGACCTTCTCTGTGAACCAGAAATACCCGACCTGCTCCCAGCAGCCTGAGGCGGGCACTTCAGCAGGGACGTGTTTCTAGTCGCACGCTCAGAGCCACTGATGTCCGTGTTCCCCGTCCCTCTCACCACGAGTCTTGGGGAAGATTCGAGAAAACAACAGTGATCCTCATGGATCCCACGCAGCCGAGGCGGATCTAGCCCATGGGCATTCTCCAGGTGGCTGCATGGACCGTCTCCGCAGGGATACAGCTTCCATAAGGTTCCCCTCGGATGCTCTTGGACGTCCACCTGAACCAGGTCATCCATCACCTGGTGTCGTGGATCTGCAGGGTCGGTGCTATGGCCCCATCTTTGGAGCGGTCTCCAGGAGGCCCCTGTCAGTGTGCCAGACCCCCTAGGGCAAGCCAGGCCCCTTCTCCACCTGCTTAGGCCTTCAGCCCCCCTGCTTCCCCCCCTGAGCTCCAGTCAGCGAGTCCCACTGAGGCAGACCCGAGGGAGACTTGTGCACGGGTTTGCGGTGACGCTCACACAGCGGGTTTGTTAGCAGCTGGCACACAGCATAGGCAGCCCTCTGGGTAGATAAAGCATTAACCACCATAAAGCACCGGCAGAGCTGGGGGGAGCCCAGGGGGCTGCGGGTTGGGAGTGAGGGGCACCGGCAGAGCTGGGTGGGGGGCAAGGCTCGGATAGCAGGGGCTGCGGGTCAGGAGTGAGGGGCACCGGCAGAGCTGGGGGGAGCGCAGACTGGGCTGGCAGGGGCTGCGGGTTGGGAGTGAGGGGCACCGGCAGAGCTGGGGGGGGCAGGGCTGGGCTGGCAGGGGCTGCGGGTTGGGAGTGAGGGGCATCAGCAGAGCTGTGGGGAGCCCAGGGCTGGGCTAGCCGGGTCTGCGGGTCGGGAGTGAGGGGCACCGGCAGAGCTGGGGGGAGCCCAGGGCTGTGCTAGCAGGGGCTGCAGGTCTGGAGTGTGGGGCACCGGCAGCGCTGCTGGGGGGGGGGGGGGGGGGCGGCCAGGCCTGGGATGGCAGGGGCTGCGGGTGGGGAGTGAGGGGCACCTGCAGAGCTGGGGGGGGGCAGGGCTGTGCTAGCAGGGGGCTGCGGGTCAGGAGTGAGGGGCACCGGCAGAGCTGGGGGGAGCCCAGGGGGCTGCGGGTCGGGAGTGAGGGGCACCGGCAGAGCTGGGGGGGCAGGGCTGTGCTAGAAGGGGGCTGCGGGTCGGGAGAGAGAGGCACCGGCAGAGCTGGGGGGAGCCCAGGGGGCTGCGGGTCGGGAGTGAGGGGCACTGGCAGAGCTGGGGGGAGCGCAGGCTGGGCTCGCAGGGGCTGCGGGTTGGGAGTGAGGGGCACCGGCAGAGCTGGGGGGCAGGGCTGGGCTAGCAGGGGCTGCAGGTCGGGAGTGAGGGGCACTGGCAGAGCTTGTGAGCTCCAGCGTGATCTCCGGCTCTTCAGTTGCAACCTGCCTGGGGCCCTTCAGCTCTATGAGGGAGCAGGGTGGGGGGCAGCAGGGGGCAGCAGGGGGTGCTGGGCCCCAGGGAGCGGGGTGGGGGGTAGCAGGGGGCGCTGTGGTATGGGGGTGGGCGGGGGAGTCTCCCCCTGCCCTGTGGAGCCCGTCCCCTGCTCTGCTCCCTGAGCCCTGTGGGATAAGCAAGCTAGGAGAGTTGGGGGCAGACCCCCCCGGCGGGTGGGCAAAGGAGAGGAAGGGGAGATCGTTACACCATGTAGTCTGCACATGGGGGGAAATAAACCCTTCCTGACCCCTGCAGACGGCGGCCCTGAAGCATGAGAGTGGAGACGAGCCAGGCAGCGCTGGGCGGGCGTCTGATTGCTTGCTGGCCGGCCGGCCTGGCAAAGAAGCAGAATCAAAATTGCTCGGGGTGGAACCAAAGCGCTTCTCAATTTTTGGGGACTCAATATGGCCGGAAAAGGTTCGTTTCGTGTCGGAGAATAACAGAGTTCTCACTTTTTGTTTGGGTACAGCAAGTCAGATACTTTATTTTTTCTAGCAATTGTGTAGAGGGAGAGAGCTAAACAGGTCTCTCCCAGGTAAACAATTACAGCAAGCATTTCTACCTTTTGTTACAGACAATAATGAGCAACAGCTGCATTTTGTTTATACATAGGTCATTCTGATATCTTGTTTTCCTTGCTTGGTTAGACTCTAGTTTACATACAATATTATTTACACATTATCTACACAAGGTCGCAACAACTTTTTACACAGTTTTTTCCCACTTGCCTCACACAATTTTTACAAATTTGCTTTTACAAATCTCGCGTTATTAGGGTTACAGTTAGCCTGACTCTTGCTAACAAACTGTCATGCATTGCATCCCCTTCCTGTCAGTTCTTTCTCTGCTTCCACAAACACAATGGTGTCAAGGGCAGGCGCTGGGAGCCGTTTGAAGGAAAGGGAAGGTGAGGAAGGGCTCACATCACACAGCGGAGAGGGCCAGGGCAAGCGTCCAGCTTGTAGCCACCCGGGCAGGACGCCCAGCTCAGGCAGCAGAGACGCCGGTTTGAATCCCCGCTCCGGAGCAGCCCCATGTCTGACCCTTCCCAGCTAAGTGCTCCAACCATGGGGGTCTGGGTTATTCTGGGGTGGGCGTCCCGCCAGCTCTCCTCTTGGGCCAGGACTCCTGGGTTCTCTGCCCGGCTCTGGGAGAGGACGGGGGGGCTGGTGGGTTAGAGCGGGGGGGCTGGGAGCCAGGACTCCTGGGTTCTAGCTTCAGCTCTACTGGGTGACATTGGGCAAGTCACGTCCCCCTTTGTGCCTCAGTTTGTCCATAAAATGGAGCCAATGACCCTCATCGGTCGATTTTGAGGACACGGGGGGGGTCCCTCTTTCTCGGTCCCCCTGTGCTCGTGCAGCGCTTGACCCAAAAGGGTGCCGGGGCGGGAACTTGGGGGCTGTGCCACAACCACCGTAGAATGAAATAATCAGACATCTAAGGCCCCTCCCCGTTCATTACCAAGTCCCAGTTGTTACCGGCAGGCAGCTGGCAGAGCGGCAGCTCCCAGGCGAGGATTTTGACACCAGGGAAACTGAGGCAGTGACCAGCGCCGGGCACAGCAGCAGGGCTGGGAAGGGAATTCAGGCCCCATCCCTGCCACACAGGGGACGTGCGGTGTGTGTGGGGCAGGCCCAGCCCCGGGCTGCTGCGTGCGCCCGGAACGTGCAAGTGACTCTGGGGTGAGGCACCTCCCGCCCCAGGCCCGCACGTGCCGTTCCACAGCAGCGCGCACGCGCGGGTGCTGCAGTGGCGCCTGAGCGCGGGCTCTGCCGGGCGCTAGGCTGCCATTGGCTGCGCGGGCGCGCCGGACGAGGCTGGATCTAATTGGCTGAGGCTGGTCACGCGTGGGGGCGGGGACCGGGCTTTGAACCTCTGCGCAGAGATTGGCCGAGAGGGGGGGGGCAGGCTCCTGACCAACCTCTGCACAGAGATTGGCCGAGAAGGGGCAGGGGCGGGCTCCTGACCAACCTCTGCACAGAGATTGGCCGAGAAGGGGCAGGGGCGGGCTCACGGCCGACGCTGATTGGTCCCTTTCCTAGGTCGCAGCGGCAGAGCGGGACCCGTTGCCTGGCGCTGCTTGACGATTGGCCAAATGAGCCAGAAGTTGGCGATCCTGGCTCCCCCCTCACTCTAACCCACCGGCCCCCGCTCCCCTCCCAGAGCCGGGGAGAGAACCCAGGAGTCCTGGCTCCCAGCCCCCCGCGCTCTAACCCACCAGCCCCCACTCCCCTCCCAGAGCCGGGGAGAGAACCCAGGAGTCCTGGCTCCCAGCCCCCCGCGCTCTAACCCACCAGCCCCCACTCCCCTCCCAGAGCCGGGGAGAGAACCCAGGAGTCCTGGCTCCTAGCCCCCCGCGCTCTAACCCACCAGCCCCCACTCCCCTCCCAGAGCCGGGGAGAGAACCCAGGAGTCCTGGCTCCCAGCCCCCCGCGCTCTAACCCACCAGCCCCCACTCCCCTCCCAGAGCCGGGGAGAGAACCCAGGAGTCCTGGGTTTTGCAGTTTCCTGGCTCCCCAGGCCAGGCTGGCCCCGTGTTCACTCCCCCCCCCCCCCCCCAACAGGCCCAGAGCGGCTCCTGCGTGCGCCAGAGTGAACCGGCCCGTCTGCATCTCGCCGTGGCCAGCGCTGGGACCAGACCGTGGAGGGAGCATCACTGCTGGACCAAACTGCCTATTACCAGCGCCCCAGCCCCCCCCCCAGCAAAATGGAGCCAGGCCCCAGCCCTAACTCTGGCAGTATGTGACAACCCTGCCCCAGCAGTGTGATCCCCCCCTCCAGCCTTGATTCAGATCCTGCCAGGCGGGGGGCTCTGGGGTGGGGTCAGTGTCTGAGCACCCTGACTCGTGAGCCCCACGCGGGGGCGGGAAAGTGCAAGAATCTCACAGAATTGATGACAAATGGCCACTGATTGTTTGTAATTCGTAAGTAAAGTCCTCGTGGGACTAAACGCCTGTTGCATGCAGCGTGTTTCCCACCCGCTTGGAATGTTCTGGCCAGGGAGAGCAGCGTTCCCAGGGGATCTCCACCAAAGGATCAGAACTTTTCCCCTCGGCGCAGTTGTCTCCTCCCCTGCCCATGAGAGCTGGATTTTCACCCCCTCCCCGTCACCAAGGAACTGAAGCTGACCACACTTACGGAAGCATTTACATGGGTCACTGTGACATTTCTTTGCTAGGGAAACCAGAAAGTCCCGAAATCTAGTGACAAAATCGCTATGTTGGCAGCACTGTGAGTGTTTAGCGGTCCCACTTCTTCCTTCCTGGTTTTCTTTTTATTTATATGGCAACAGAACCTTTTCCCTGGTTTGAATTTCCTTTGTAACGTCCAACTCTGCTCGGCTTTGGGCCATTCTCAGTGCAGCAGCTGTCACTGACAGAGGGGTTTGTGATGCTGCTGGCCCTGGAGGAGACACCGGTGTCAGGGGGGACCACGTACCCGTAGAGGGAGTAACTTCCCTTGCGGCTCTTGCACTGCTTCTTGTCCATCTTCTTCTCGGCCTTGGTCCCTGTCTTGGGGCTGGGTGCAGACCTGGCGGGTTCAGGCATCTCGCCGTGACGCAGAAACAAAAACAGAGGCAAGGAAGCCGGGCCAGCAGTGTTTATAGCGCCCCATGGCAAATGAGGGAATGGGGCTCCTGCATTGCTAGTGGCTGACTGCAAGCAGCAGGCTGAGGCCGAGTCTCTCTTCCGGGGCTTGGCTGCGCGCACCAGCTGTGCTGCGCGGGATTCTCTGCTGAAATCTTCCAGCCGTGGGAATCAAACATTTGTACTGGCGCCCCCTTTCACAGCACAAGCCTCGGAGTGCGACCCCCCCCCCAATAAATTAAATATTTTTTAATATATGTAACACCAATATAAATGCTGGAGGCAAGCGTGGTTTGGGGTGGAGGTTGACAGCTCATGACCCCCATGTAATGACCTCACGACCTCCAGTTTGAGAGCCCCTGATCTACAGCAATGGCATTAGCTGTCCTCCACCGGCCCCCCCCAACTCTGCCCCCTCAGCCGTCCCCTCTGATTCACTCTCTTCCTCACCTCCCAGTCTCCCCAGGGCTTTCAGATATCCATGGCCTCTTCGTGGGGGTTCCACACCCCGTTCCCCGGGTCTGGTGGGGGGCTCCAGCCCCCAGACCCATTAACCAGCAAGCAGGGGCTGCTTGACAGCTACTCCGCCCTCACCCCTCTCAGGGGCCACCACTAAACCCCCCAACCTCCTCCTGCCCTGTTCCTCCTAGACCTATCCTTGCCCCCAGCCCCCTGGCTCAACTCCCACCCTGAACCCCTCCCCAGGCTCTCTCCAAACCTGCCTTCCCCCCAACACCCCTGGCTCAATTCCCCCACTGACCCCCTCACACCCCTGGCTTTTGTTCCTCCTCAAGTCTGTCCCCAGTGGCCAGGAAGGGGAACTGCAGACAGGTCTCCAGGCCGGGGCTGGCTGACCCTGTAGGGGTCAGGGCTAAGGACCTTCTGGGAACAGTGTGGACCCGCCGCCTCATGTGACCCGACCCCCCGTGCAACCTCTCTCTCTCTCAAACCCCACCCCCTCCAGCATGACCTCACCCCAAACTGTGACCTCGCATGCCCGGTGCATAGGTCACACTACAGGCGGGGGCGTTTTTACGAGGGCACCGTCCAGCCCCCACTAGCATGACTTCATACACACGGTGCGTGCGGGGTCACGGCGGAGGGGGCGGGGTGATGTGCTCCCCCCATCTGACACCGGATAACACCAGGGCGGGTTTAGTGCCGGTCCGGGGCCAAACCTTTGGATCTCAGACCTGGCTGGCGCCCGGGCTCCACGGTCAGGACTCCCCCTCAGGGTGGCGCAGGCACCACTCGCAGGCATTCTGGAACATGCGCAGCCAGGGTGAGACCTTCATGGTGCAGCGCCAGGCGGGCGGCATCCAGGCCCACTGCCAGGGCAGGACACAGCGCTCGGGGTGGGGCATCATGGCCAAGTGGCGCCCGTCGGGCGAGCAGAGCCCGGCGATGCCCAGCGGGGAGCCGTTGGGGTTCAGGGGGTACTCCTGGGTGGGCTGGCCCTGGTCATCCACGTAGCGCAGCGGGGCCAAGCCCCCTGACGTCACTGCAGCCTCCACCTCGGGGGAGCGGAACCGCATCCGACCTGGGGCAGGGGAAAAGAGGGGGTGAGACGGGCAGAGCCCCCCCGCGGGACACCCCCCAGAACAGGCCACTGCCTCCATACCCCGCTGTGGCCTCGGGAGTGTGAAACCGCATGCGAGCTGGGGGAGGGCATGGGGGGGAGGCAGGTAGAGCCCCCCACATTCTCTCACTGTCGAGATGGCCAGCACTGCAGGGCAGGGCGTGGGGAGCCCAGTTGGGCGGACCCCGGCGTGCCCCACTCCAGCTGGGCAGGCCCTTCACGTGCTGAGACGGGGGATTTTCCTTAGCTGTGGCCAGCGCCTGGCCCTTCTGCACCGAACCGAGGCTGAGCACAGAGCTGCTTGGCAAACACACTCTGGGGGAAGGACCCGCGGCGGCGGGGATGGAGAGTGGGTGGGGGAGACACTCAGGGATCGCCCTCTCCAAGAACTCCAGCTACTGTACGAGGCAGGGAACCAGACTCCAACAGACACACCCCGGAGCGAAGCTACCACGGCAGCCTGGGGCGGGTCGAGCAGGCAGGACACAGTCTGAAATTCCCTGCACGTCTCTGCGAGGAGCTCGCTTCCCCTCGCCTACGTCTCGTTCTCTGCAGAGGGGACACTAAGGCTCGTCAGACGTCCAGAGAGTGGAGCGCTCTTGTGGCACGTGGCTTTGGCTAGAAGGCAGGCGTGACGAGCTGGAATATTTGGCAATCTTTTGGAAGCCAATGTGTGCCTCAGTTTCCCCTGTATGCTGCACTGTGACCCAGTGGGGTGGGAAAGGGGTGTTTGTTCTCGGGGCCAGCTAAGGGACATAGGTGGGGGTGTCGCCGAACTGTAGGGGGGCCTTCGCCCCCCTATCAATGGAGCATCTGAGAAGACAAGGGCAAATACAATGGCCTGGACAGCAACACCAAGCAACCAGCGACCCAGAGGGAGACTGACCCCCACCCCACCTCTCCTTGGGGAGGCTAGACAGCATTTCCCCAGCTGGAGATCAAAGGACGGGACAGGTTGGGGGAGGAGAGAAGAGTTGGGGGCTGGAAGGAGTCGGGGCTCTCGGCTGGACCCAGACAGAGAGACAGACAGCGCTTGAGCCCAGGGGTTCCCCACAGCCTGGCTGGGCTTTATCGATGCTTTATCTACCCAGAGGGCTGCCTATGCTGTGTGCCAGCTGCTAACAAACCCGCTGTGTAAGCGTCACCGCAAACCCGTGCACAAGTCTCCCTCGGGTCTGCCTCGGTGGGACTCGCTGACTGGAGCTCAGGGGGAAAAGCAGGGGGGCTGAAGGCCTAAGCAGGTGGAGAAGGGGCCTGGCTTGCCCTAGGGGGTCTGGCACACTGACAGGGGCCTCCTGGAGACCGCTCCAAAGATGGGGCCATAGCACCGACCCTGCAGATCCACGACACCAGGTGATGGATGACCTGGTTCAGGTGGACGTCCAAGAGCATCCGAGGGGAAGCTTATGGAAGCTGTATCCCTGCGGAGATGGTCCATGCAGCCACCTGGAGAATGCCCATGGGCCAGATCCACCTCGGCTGCGTGGGAACCATGAGGATCACCGTTGTTTTCTCGAATCTTCCCCAAGACTCGTGGTGAGAGGGACGGGGAACACGGACATCAGCGGCTCTGAGCGTGCGACTAGAAACGCGTCCCCGCTGAAGTGCCCGCCTCAGGCTGCTGGGAGCAGGTCGGGTATTTCTGGTTCACAGAGAAGGTCCCATGAGCTCGGTGACAGACACTCCAAACCACTGAGTGACGGGGCTCCCACTCGTGGTCTCTGGAGAAGCGTCTGCTGAGGCTCTGCCAGGGGGAGCCGCACTCCGGAAGGGGCACCACCGAGACGGGGCCGCAGGGGCGGCTGCACCCGTTCTAGAGAGCGACAGCGTCTCTGCACAGCAGGGACATTGTTAGCGTCAGGTTGTCCAGCGTGACAGGAAGGTGAAGGCTCCAGGCTGGCGGCAGGCAGCGTTTCCAAGCCTCATGCACCGCACACAGGTCTAATCATTCCCAGAGCAGAGCTTTTAGAGATGTGTCCAGTCATCACCTCGAGAGCAACATGCACAGGACCATGGCTCGACGGAGAAACACACTCGACGTGAGGGGAAAGGGGGGGGGGGGGGGGGGAGACCAGGGCAAGGATCCCTCCCACCATATTAGGGAAGGACCCCCCAGCCTCTCCTCTGGGGTGGGGCACAGGGGCTGGTTCTACTGGGACCCCTCGCCCAGCGCTGAGATGCAGCTGCCTCTGGGGTGGGGCGCGGGGCTGTGTATACAGGGGTGGAGCGAGCAGCCCCCCAGCACAGGCAGAGCTGTTACCTTCTCCATGCGCCACCCAGATTCCCAGGGTGGAGCCAGCCATGCCCCGCAGCATCACTGCCGGGCTCTCCTCGATGGCCAGTGCCACGAACCGCGACTCGAACCGGCCCGAATCGTTGGGGGTCAGCAGCACCCCGGGACGGACAGCCCCACCTGCAGACAGACAGACAGAGTGAGCCCTGCCCTAGAAACACGCCCCCATCCGATACCCCCAGACACCGCCCCTGCCCCAACCACACCTGCCCTCCAAATCTCCCCCACACACACCCTGACACCTCCCCAATCCCTCCAGCCCACCGACAGGCCCCTCCCCCCCGCCCCACTCACCCCTGGGGTCGCTCTGGGGGCTCTCGCCCCCCACCCAGCCCAGCAGCGCCATCAGCTGGCAGCCGTTGCAGACGCCCAGGCTGAATGTGTTCCTGCGCCGGCGAAACGCCTCAAACTGGGCCCGTGCCCGGGGGTTGAAAGTCACCGAAGCTGCCCAGCCTGGAGACAGAGGGACACCGGGGGTCAGTCACCTGGGGGGATGGTGCCCGGGGCCTTTCCCTTCTAGGGGCCACTGGCTGCCATCCGGCCCCCGAGGGGGAGTGGCTGGCTCAGGGGGGCGGGGAATGGGACATGGGGACTTTTCCTCTAGGAGGCTCCAGCTCCCATCCGGCCCCAGGGCAGAGACTGGCTGGCTCAGGGGGGCGGGGAATGGGGCTCGGAGCCTGTCCCCTCTAGGGGGCACCGGCTTCCAACCGGGCCCAGGGCGGGGACTGGGTGGCTTGCGGGGGTGAAAGGGGGGACGCCTGCTCAGGGGAGATGAGGGGGGGACTGGCTAGCTCAGGGGGTGAGGGGGGGGACGCTGGCTCAGGTACAGGGGTCTCACCTTTTGCAGACCCCAGGACGTCCGCGTAGCTGAAGCCCCCCACAAAGACCAGGCCGCGAAACGACTCCAGAGTCACCTCTCCTGTGAACAGGTCCTGCATGGTCACGTCCCAGGCCTGGGGAGAGAGGGGAGTGGGGGCTAGTGGTTAGAGTGGGGTGTGTGTGGGGGGGGAGGACTGCAGGGTTCAGGGTGGGGGTGTCTCACCTGGAACCCCGCCATAATGAAAGCTGCCACCATCTCGCGGTCCCCGTTGCTGCCCTCCTCGCGCAGGATGGCCACGCGCGGGCCTGGCTGGGCTGGGGGCAAAGGTGGGGTTAGAGACCAGGGCCTGGCTGGGCTCGGGGCACCCCCACTGGGGCAAAGAGCCCCGACCCCCTCCCCCCCGGGACCTGGGGACGCCCCCTCCCACACCTCCCTCCCCCCAGGGGCCCCGGCCCTCACCCATCTGGCACAGCAGCAGGGGCTTGACCTCGGGGTCGAAGGTCAGGGTGAAGGTGGGGCCCTGGCGTCGCGCCAGCCCCCTCTCCTCCTGCTCCACGCAGTGGGGCGACGCTTGCAGCCGCTCCATCTGGAAACTCGTGGCCTCCCAGAGGGCGCGCAGCTCACCCACGGGCCGTGCCAGCTCGTCCTGCCCGTTCACACGCAGCCGCACCTGGGGGGCACGCAGGGGCGTTGCCCGGGGGGACAGCTGCACCGGTGCCCCTCACTCCCGACACGCAGCCCCTCCTCTCCCAGCACTGGGCTCCCCCCAGCTCTGCCGGTGCCCCTCACTCCCGACCCGCAGCCCCTGCTCTCCCAGACCTGGGCTCCCCCCAGCTCTGCCGGTGCCCCTCACTCCCGACCCGCAGCCCCTGCTCTCCCAGCCCTGGGCTCTGCCCAGCTCTGCCGGTGCCCCTCACTCCCGACCCGCAGCCCCTGCTCTCCCAGCCCTGGGCTCCCCCCAGCTCTGCCGGTGCCCCTCACTCCTGACCCACAGCCCCTACGACCTGCCCTGGGCTCCCCCCAGCTCTGCTGGTGCCCCTCACTCCCGACCCGCAGCCCCTGCTCTCCCAGCCCTGGGCTCCCCCCAGCTCTGCTGGTGCCCCTCTCTCCTGACCCGCAGCCCCTACGACCTGCCCTGGGCTCCCCACAGCACTGCCGGTGCCCCTCACTCCCGACCCGCAGCCCCCTGGGCTCCCCACAGCTCTGCCAGTGCCCCTCACTCCCGACCTGCAGCCCCCTGGGCTCCCCCCAGCTCTGCCGGTGCCCCTCACTCCCAACCCACAGCCCCCTGTTCTCCCAGCCCCGGGCTCCCCCAGCTCTGGCGTACCCCTCACTCCCGACCCACAGCCCCACTCACCATGGACCGGGGGCCCAGGAGGCCCGTGTGCCCGATGGGCAGGCACCGCACTCCAGCCTCCTTGTACCGTCTGCAGACGTCTCCTGCCACAGCGCTGGGCACCTCCAGCACCAGGCCCAGCTCCTCGGCAAACAGCACCTCTAGGGCTGGGGGGGAGGGGAGTCAGCTGGGGGGGGGAGAACTGGGGGATCTAAGTGGGGGGGGGGCTCGTGTGAAGTGGTCAGTGAGGTTGGCCCTGTGGGGGAGGGGTCCAGGCTCTCACCACTGGGCTATGGGAGGGCTCAGGGTAGGGGTTTGGGGAGGGGTTATGGGATAGGGTCCCCCATTCCCCGCCGGGCTGGGGGGGTTCAGGGTGAGGATTTGGGGAGGGGGGTTGCGGTGCAGTTTTCCATTCCCCGCCAGGCTGGGGGGTTCAGGACAGGGGTTCAAGGTGAGGTCCCCCATTTACCACCAGGTTGTGGGGTTCGGGGCAGGGCCCCCCACTCACCACTGGCCCCGGGTGCCACCAGCTCGGCCTGCAGCCCACAGTTCCCGGCGAAGGCCATCTCCAGCAGGCAGGTCACCAGCCCCCCGTCGCTCACGTCATGCCCAGCGCTCACCACCGACTCTGGGGGGGGGGACAGCACCGGGTGGGACAGGTCCCCCCAGCCCTCCATCTCCCCCCCAGCCCCGATGGGCACCCATGCCAGCTTCACTCCACCCCGCAGCCCCTCCCCTCAGACCCTGGGGGTGCCCACCCCCAGCTGCCCCTCCAGCCCCAGGGGCACCCTCCCAACACACACAACCCCAGGTGGCAGGGACACACACACACCCAGAGCAGGGCCCATCCCCCCCAGCAGGGGGCGGCAGGGTCAGACGGACGGACGGACACACACACACACACCTTGCAGCAGTTGCTGGGTGACGCGGAAGCAGGCTGCCAGGGTGTCCGTGTTCTCCAGGTCTGGGCAGCGATCCCCCAGCTGGGAGTAGCACTGCGCCAGGGCACTGCCCCCCAGCCGGTGCCGCTCCGGGCACAGCTCCACGTACAGTAGGGCCCCTGCAGGGCAAGAGAGATGGGGTCAGAGCCGGACACCAGGGTCCCCCGAGCCAGCCAGTCCCTGGCCTGCGGCACATCAGAGCCAGCGCCCCCTAGAGGGGACAGGCCCCATTCCCCACCCCCCTGAGCCAGCCAGTCCCTGCCATGGGGCCAGATGGGAGCCAGCGCCCCCTAGAGGGGAAAGACCCTGTGCCTCAAGCCCCACCCCTCTGAGCCAACCAGCCCCCCGCCCTGAGACCGGATGGGAGCCAGCACCCCTTAGAGGGGAAAGGCCCCATATCCCATTCCCTGCCCCCCTGATTCAACCAGCCCCCCGCCCCTCACCTTTGCCATCGGGGCACTTGAGGTCGGGTGTGACGGTGGCCGTGATGTCCGGACACACGGCGTAGGCTGAGACGACCAATGTCCCTGTGGGGAGAAGGGATGGGGTCAGTGGGGAGTCCAGGTAACTTGGGGGGGCGGGGGAAGGAGGCAGTCTGGGGGGCCAGTATAGTTTGGAAGGGCAGGACTTGGGGCTCCCGGGGGCAAGAGAGCCAGGACACCTGCAGGGGATGAATCGGGGGCCCTTTGGGGGGTGGATGTGGGAGTGAGGACTGGCTGCAGTGGGGTCAGAGGGGGCATGTGGCAGTAGCTTTGGGGATGGATATGGGGAGGCCCTCGTGTGCACACCCCTCTAACAGAGAAGGTTTATGGGAGATGAGGCATCTGGTGGTGTGCCTCAGTTTCCCCATGGACAGATGCCCGGCCTGCTGACCGTGGAGAGGTTACGTGGCTGCCATGGGGCATGGTCCGAGGGAGGGTGGAGGTCTGTCGGAGGGGGGCCCGGGGACACAGGGCGGCTGGAGACAGAGGGGCGAGGGGGCTCACAGAGATTGGGGTGAGGGGCTGCAGGGGTAGGGCGAAGGGGCAGAGCCCACCCCCACACTCACCGGGCGCCATGACGATGTCCGTGCCCACGCGGGCCGCCATGCTGAGCGAGTCCTTGCCCCCGTCCACGGCCACCCCCAGCTGGGCCATGACTTCACACATGGCCCCACAGGCGTCCACCAGAGCCGCGCCCTCGCCCGCCTGCTTGGCCGCCCACATCCAGTTCCCGCTGCACTTCACGTCCTGGGGGGACTGGGGGGTCAGCCACGGGGCCCCATAAACCCATGCCCCCCGCCTCCTGCACTGCCCCATAGCCCCCCCCCCCCGCACTGCCCCACAGCCCCAGCTCTATGGGCCCCACAACCAATGCCTGCTGCACTTCACGTCCTGAGGGTGTCAGCCATTGGGCCCCCCATACAGCCCCATGCCCCCTTCCCCCCCGCCCCACACTGCCCCATAGCCTCCACAATCAGTGCCCACTGCATTTCACATCCTGGGGGTCGAAAAGGGTCAGCCATGGTCCCCCGACAGCTCGACAACCACCCCACTGCACCACAACCCCCCAAGTTCCTGCTGCACGTCACATCCCGGAGGGGAAGGAGGGAGAGAATCAACCACATGAGCTCACAACGCCATGCCCCCCCCCCCCATCCAGATCCAGTTGCACTTCGTATCCTGGGAATAAAGTGGGGTGAGACACGGGACCCCCATACAGCCCCATGACCCCCCCCCCCCCAGCCCCATGGGCCCCCTCCCCCTCCAATACCCACTGCACTTCATGTCCTGGGGGAGAAGGGGACAGAGGAGGATTAGCCATGGGGGGAAATATCAGACACAGACCAGCCCCTCCCCAAGTAGACCCCCCCCAGCAACCCAACCTCCCCCCCCATGGCACACAGGGTGACTCACCCGCAGGTCGGTGACGCGGGCGAAGACCAGGTTGGTGAGCGCCTCGCCCACGGCCAGCCGGGCCCCCGCGCCCGGGTCGATCAGTCCCTTGAGCGGCTGCTCCCCGAGGGCCGTGGCCGCCCCCACCGTCTCGAAGGGGGACAGAGCCACCACGGCCACGTCGGCCAGGGGGGTGTGCAGGGGCCCCACGCACTGCTGCTGGGCCACCAGCCCCGTCACCGACCGGTCCACCTGCCACAGGGACACGGCTCAGGGCGGCAGGACCCCTCTGGGGTGGGGAGCAGAGAGCTGGGGCCGGGGATCGTGGGGCATTACCCCCCACGGGACGACGACAGAGACATGGGGTCGGGGTGCAGGATGTGACGTCGTGGGGATTCTCCCTTCTTATGTCGTATGTGAGCCTCACTGTTTTGCATGAACGCTGTGTGTGCCTCAGTTTCCCTGTGTGCTGCACTTGTGTCTAGGTGGTGGGAATACGCGCGTGTGACTTGTCTGGAGGCTGCTCCAGCTCCCTACAGGGATGCTGTGGCTGCCCCTTCGCAACCTGAGACCCCGGAGGGGGATGCGACCAGGTGACTCTTGCCGGAGGAGGAGCAATGGGCCGGGCAGGGGCCCGGCAGCTGGAAGGAGTCGGTCTGGCTGGCTTGGGGCGCAGGGGGAGGCAGAGCCCTGGCTCTGGGCTCCCCTCCCCCAAGATGGACTTGGCTGAAAGTCACTGATTTCTGTGCTAACGAGCTCTGCCCTACGCTGTGATCCTGTCGACTAATAAACCTGCTGTTTTCCCGGCTGGCTGAGAGTCACGTCTGGCTGCGGAGTTGGGGGGCAGGACCCTCTGGCTGCCCCAGGATCCCGCCCGGGTGACTCGCCGTGGGAAGCGCACGGTGGGGCAGGGGAGGCTGAATGCTCCGAGGTCAGACCCAGGAAGGTGGAAGCTACTTGCCCTGGAGACAGTCTGCTCTGAGAGGAGGCTCCCCAGAGTCCTGCCTGGCTTTCAGGGGAGCAGTTCCAGAGCATCGCCCGGGAACTCGGTGACACGGGGCACTTTCCCCTTCGGGAGGGCAGAGACACAGGATCAGGTGTGGGGATGCTGCCACCCAGGGGGCAGAGATAAGTGCCAGGGGGCACGAGGCACTAACCCTCTGGTGGGGGTGGGCAGAGACACAGGGTCAGGAGCTCACTTGGGCCACACCCCTGGGGGGCAGGGGCTGGTACCTTATTGGTCAGGTAGCGTTTGCTGGCCACAGCCGGCAGCCGCAGGACCCGCTCCAGGGCGTCCCCCACACTCAGCCCAGGGGGCAGGCACAGGCGGCGGAGGGCTGGGCTGTGGCGGGACAAGACAAATTCCTGGAGAAAAGATGGGAAATTCATGAGTTAAACCAGCAGGGGGAGCTGTGGGGATCGGGGGGCACCATCTGTGGGGGGAGCTCCCGGCTACTCCAACCCTGACCTCTCCCAGCAGGGGGCATCACGGGGGGGCTGGGTGGGGGCATTGTCTGTGGGGGGAGCTCCTGGCTACTCCAGCCCTGGCCTCTCCCAGCAGAGGGTGCCGGGGGGGGCAGGCTGGGGGGATCTGTGGGTGTGGCCCCAGGGCCCCCCCGTACCTTTTGTGGCATCTTGCCCAGCACCCCCTCCAGCTGCAGGTCGACCGGCATCTTCTTCCCACTGGGCTTCACCAGCGCCATGTCCGTCACCGGGGCCTCCAGGTCGTCCACCAGCACAATCTGAGGGGGGGTAACCCATGGGAGGGGGATCAGTGACGAGTCACAGCCCCCCATCCTATGCCCCGGTGCGCTGGGGGTGTGGAGGGCCAGGGGGACTAGCGGTTAGCGCCCCACCTCCAGCCCCGTAGGGATGCATGCTTCCTGCCCCCGGGCGGAGAGTTCGGGCTTCGCCCAAGGGGCTGGAGTGAGGGGCTGGGGCAGAGCCGGGGCAGAGCCTGGCCTCGGGCCTACAACTAGCCGGGTAGTCGCAAGGCTCGGGCTGGAGCCTGGCTCTGGGACCCTCCCCCCAGTCTGAGCCCCACGGCTACGCTGCAATTCTGGGGCCCGCATCAGAGCCAGCTGCTCTGGCCGGCAGCGCCGTGGGGCCCCCCTTGCAGGGGGCCGGCCCCCCAAATATCCAGATGTGCAGGGCCCTGCCGGAGCCACGGGTTCTCCAACGGGGGGGGGGAGAAGGGAGGAAGGTGCTGCCTGGGGGTGCTCCCACCCCACTGCCAGCCCCCTCTCACCCCAACCAGCCTGTGTCCACCCCCTCCTCTGCCCATCCGCACGCCAACCCCACCCCCGGCTCAAACCCCGCATGCACCAAACCCCAGTGACCCAGGCCCCCCCATTAGTCCCACCCACTGAGCCCTGATGCCTTGTCCCCCCCATGAACCCCCCCGGGCTCGGCCTCCCCCCACAAACCCCATCAGGCCCAACCAGAACCGACACCCCTCCAGTAGCCCATGTGCCCTGTCTGCCCATGCGAGCCCTGCCCCCCTGGGGCCCAGCCCACTCTTCCCCACAAAAGTTCTGGCCCCACCTCCTCCAGGGCCCCAACCCCCACCCACCAGTGCCAGCCCAGGCCCCCCCCTTCCCCCCACACTGCTGGACCCAGGCCTGCCCCCCCCCCATGAATCCCAATTATCCCCCAGGCCCAGCTCACCCCAGGCCCGGCCATTTCCCCCTCCCCCAGACTCCCCACACAAGTCCTGGACCTGGGCCCATCTCCCTGCGACGGAGTAGGGAGCAGGGAGTGTTAACCTGGGAATGGGGCATGGGGGTTTGACTGTCTTCTGCTAAGACGGGGCATGGCTTCGTTTCCCGGGGTGCTGCACCAGTACTAGACGGGGGTGGGAAATAAGGGGGGGACTTCACTGAGGGATGAGACTTGAGGGCCCCCAGGTAAAGGCTGGCGGCTGCCCTGCGTAACCTGCGCCCAGGAGGGGGCTGGGGCCAGTGACACCTTGTGCCCGGGGAACTGGACAAAGGCTGGAGGAGGGGACAGGGGGTGGCTGGGGGAGGCAGTGGGAAGGGGTGTGAGTTTGGAGCTGGCTGGGGAGACAGGGGGAGGCCCAGAACCCGGGTCTGGGCTCCCCAACCCCCAAGAGGGACCTGACGGGGGTCCTGCGTCTGTACCTACAAGCTCTGTGTTGGACTGGGCTCCTGTCGGCTAATCAACCTTCTGTGTCACTGCCTGGCTGAGAGTCACAATCGCAGAAGTGGGTGCAGGGCCCTGACTCCCCCACACTCCGTGACACTCCCATGCACCAGTCCCCCCACAGCCGCCTGTCCCTAGGCTGAACCCATCATCGCATGCAGCTCCCAGCTGCCCACCCCTAGCCCTGTGCCCCCAGCCCTGTCCCGGCCCCCCCACACCGGCGCCCGTACCCGTCCATCCCCAGTGATGGTGCCCACGACGTCCACGGGGCAGCGTTCGCGCTGGCCCAGGCGCTGCAGCAGCTCGGCATCGGTGGGGCGCAGCAGGAGGGCGTTGGACTCCTGGTACTCAGCCCCCCAGATCTCCAGCACGCTCAGCGTGGGGTCCCCCAGCTGGGGGGTACATGGGTGTCAGTGAGGGGGGAGGGGAGAAGGTTGGGGGCCTGGATTGGGGTCCCACACACCCAGAAGGGGCCGGAGGGGAGGAATGTGGGGGGTCCCACATACTCAGGAGCGACAGACAGGGCGGGGACAGGGGATGGGAGCAGCCATATGGTGAGGTCGGGGGCTGGGGGGAAATCAGGGTCCCACACACCCTGGAGCCGCTGGCTGGGAGCGGGGAGCGTCTCTGCTTGGCAGCCCCACACCGGAGCGCTGCTGGGGCAGGGCTGCAGCCAGCCCCATGGGGGTGAGTCCCCACAGCTCCCCAGAACCAAACACTGGGGATGGGGGCGACAGCTGGGCCCAGCCTCTGAGAGGGGAGAGTCCTGGTAGATTGCGGGGGGTTGCAGCCCCACCCCTAGTATGGAGTGGGGGAGCCATGGGGTCACACCCAGCTACCCTGAAACTGGGACAGGCCCACACCCCTGGGAGTGGCTGGTATGACGGGGCAGGCTGGGGGGACAGGGGTCCCCACACCCCAGGAGAAGCTGGCATGGGGGGGCAGAGGGGCAGGGGGTCCTCACACACCTGGGAACAGCTGGCGTGGGGGGGCAGGGGGTCCCCACACCCCTGGGAGTTACAGGCATGGAGGGCAGGGGGTCCCCACACCCCTGGGAGTCACAGGCATGGGGGGCAGGGGGACCCACACACCTGGAAGCGGCTGGCGTAGATCACGGCCCCGGCTGGGTCACTCAGCTCCTTCAGCACGTTCCCTGGAGGGTGGGGCAGGAAGAGTCACCCACTGCAGGGGCACCGGCCCCCCCACTACGCCCCACCCAGGCCCTGATCCTCCACCCCACCACCCCCGGCCCTGCCCCCCCCTCACCGTTGCCCCCGGCCCCCTGGTCGTGGAGGCTGCAGATGGGGTTGGCCTTCCCTCTCTCCACGCAGCCCCGCAGCACCCGGTTCATCTTCTGCTCCATCTCGGGGTCCCCCCGCTGCACCGCCCCGAAATCCAGCTCGCTGGCGTTGTCCCCCTGCACCTGGCGGGAGATGGGGGGGGTCACCCGAGACAAACCTTCTGATACAGTCCCCCCCCAACCAATCCTCCCAGCAGCACCCCGCAAATCCAGCTCGCTGGTGTTGTCCCCCTGCTTCTGGGGGGGACAGGGCTCACCCCAACACAGCCCCAATGCCCCCCATTGCTCCCTGCTCTCAGGCAGCGCTGGGCACACAGGACTTTGGGCCTCGTTGGGAAGTGAATTGGGGGCATCCTGGGGGTCACATAGGGATAAGGCCGGACAGGCCCCACTACAGACATGGGGGCGAGGGCTGTGTGGGCCCCACTGTTGATGGGGGGTATGTAACAGGGTGGGGGTAACACAGGGCCAGGGCTGAGGGGGCCAAGTGGGCCCCACTATATCTGGGAGCGGGGGAGGGGAAAGGTGGGTGACTTGGGGTCAGGGCTGAATGGGAGCAGTGATGGGGCGAGATGTCCCTGGGGGGGTAAGAGTACAGGCAGCGGGTGGGGCATTGCCCAGGGCTCTGCTGACCCCCCCCCCCCAGTGCCCACAGGGAAACCCCCCTGTCCCTGCCCCCCCAGGTCCCCTCCACTCACCTGGATGGAGGAGGCTGAGCTCCCCCCGACTCCGATCCGGTACACGGGGCCCCCCACTTTCACCACCTGCATCCCTGGAGGGAGAGCGAACAGTGAGACCCCACAAAACCCACCCCAGCCCCATGGGGGGCGCTGCCTCTCCCTCGCCCCCCCTCGCAAAGGGGGGGGGGGGAGACCTGGGGCCAGATGGCTGCTCCCAGACAACATGGGGTGTGGGGGAGGCAGGACAGAGCGGTTCTTAGGCTGGGGGGGAACTGCAGTATGGGGGGGCGGGGAAGGCAGAGGGGATTACTGGGGAGTGGCTTGGGTGGGGGAGGGGTGCTTTGCAGGCAGGGGGGAGGGTTTGGGGGGTACTCACCAGGCTCGGGGGGCTCCTTGCGCACGTGAATGTCCTCCATGGCGCCGATCCCCCCGCTGAACATGATGGGCTTGATCCATTCGCGGCGCTGCCCGTTGGGGAGCCGCTGGCCGAAGGAACGGGCGAACCCTGCCCGAGACGGGGGGTTAGAGCAGAGACACCCCTGCAGCCCCTCGCACTGGGCACCACGGCCCTTTAGTGCTTGGCATTCCCCTGCCCAGATTGTTATATACCACCACCACCCTGCTCCACCCCAGAGCTAGGCACATCCCCTTCCTGTGCTCCCCAACCCCCGCCCCAGAGGACAGACTAGAGCCCACAGCCTCCTAGTCACCCCAGAAGGGCAGGGGAGGGCCAGGCAGGTCCCCTTCTGAGGGGGGAGCAAGAGGGCAGCTGATGGGGTGACTCGGGAGCACGCCCCTGTGAAGATACGGCTCAGCCCCCACCTGCCAGGATGAGTCCCCCCAAACCGGCCCCTCCAACACTCACCAGCCAGGACAGGTTCCCCAAACTTATTGCCGTAGTCAGAGGCGCCATCGCTGGCCCTGATGGCCACCTGCAGGGGGTGGGCGTAGTTCTGGGGGTAGGGCAATGCCGGGTCCTCCCAGGGCAGAGGGTAGCCTGGGGGCAGGGAGAGACGGTCAGGGGGTGCCAGCCTGGATGCCGGGGGCCCCAACCCCAAGGGGTGTAAAAGGCAGCCGGACGGCTCAGTTGGCGGCGGGCCGGCCAGGAAGGACGGGTTCTGAACCCGCGCTAAGCCGGGCACTGGACGAGCCACAGCGCCCTGGGACCAGGACCAGAGCAGGAGCCCAGCAGGCAGCGCCCCACAGGCACGGCTGGTGGGGAGGCGGGGGTGGGGGAGGTAGGGAGTAACCCAGGGAAGACCTTGCCTCCCAACCACAGGGTTAAAAGGAGGAGATTGATCTGTTTGCTCTGCAAGATACCTGCTGTGGCAGAGCCATGCAGGGTCCCGGGCACGCTCCGGTCGCAGCCCTTGGGGGGCAGGGCTGGCACAGGGGAGGGCGGCTAGGCAGGCTGGCCGGGGGGAGTGGAAGGCAGGATAAGGGAGGTGACGAGCTCTGCAGCCTGAAATCGCCCCATTTGTGCCAAGGAAAGGGGGCAGGGGGCGAACAGACAGAAGGGCTGAGCCAGCTCCAGGAGGCATTTCCTACGGACAAACACCGGGCAGGAGAAGTTGGGGTGTAAAGACGAGGTCAAGGGGGGTCCAAGGGTGGGGAGTGGAGGGTCCCAGGCCCATGGCCAGGTGGAGGAGGGGCTCAGGACTCGAGGGAGTGTGTCCTGGGGCCTACTCCCAGGGGCAGGAGGGCCCCCCGTGACCTGGGGGGGCGCTGCAGTCGGGGAAGACGGGGGGCCGGAGGAAGGGGAGGGGCAGGTGGTGGAGGGGGGCTGCAGCTGGGGGGCAGTGGGGCCCCCCTGCTCTCACCAGGGATGTGCAGGTTTCCGAAGCTGTACCCGGCCGTGCCGGCGATGACGTGGGCCCCACGCCCCGTGCACTGCACGTCCCGGATCCGCCCGCCTGTTCCCGTTGCGGCGCCGCTGAATGGGGCCACCCCTGGAGAGAAGACAGGGCGAGAGTGAGCAGACACCCCTCCTAGGTACCCCCAAAGACACACCGCAGAGTGCCATGCGCATGGGGGAGCAGGAAAAGCGTGTGGCATCCACCCCTCCACAGCCCATAACCCCCATGAACTGCCACCCCCAACACATCCACCCGACAGCCACACTACCTCTCCCACAGACCCCTGCCCCACGGACATCCCCTCACATTCACTCTCCCCCCCCGGATTTCCCCCAATGTTCCCCCTGCAGACTGCCACACAGCCCCCTGGCCACACCCCCATCCCACCCCATGGATAGAACCCCCCCGTACATAGATATTCCCCTACACACACAGCCCCCTACCCCTGCACTGACCCGTGGGGAAGTTGTGGGTCTCTGCAGTGAAGATGACATGCCGGGTCGACGTTCTCTTCTCCAAGCGGCTGGGGCGGGATGGGTCGCGGGGCCACAGGGAACACACGGCCCTGCCCCGGATGGCACTGGGGGGAGAGAACCGGCCACGGCCATCAGCCACGGAGCCCCACAGCCATCCCTGCCCCCTGGGGGCGGGGGGAGAGCATCCCAGCCACGGCCTCCAGCCACAGAGCCCCACCCCATCCCTAGCCCAGAGGAAGTGAGAGTTTGAATCCAACCCCAGCCGTCAGCTTGAGCCCCATTCCCAGCCCCATGGATGGGGGTCCCAGGCCAGCACCTGCTGTTGTCCGAGAACTTGATGACGTTGTTGGGGTTGCTGCTCTCCTGGGTCCGCATGATGGACTGGAACAGCGACTCCTCGATCTCCTTCCCGTCCACCAGGAGGCGCCCTTTGAAGAACCAGTGTCGGCTGTGCTCGCTGGGGGGCAGGGATGGGGGGGGTGAGACATGCACACGGGGGGGCCTTTCCCTCTAGACGGGTGTGGCTCCTATCCAGCCCCAGGGCAGGGACTGGCTGACTGAGGGGGAACCAGGGAATGGAACATAGGACCTCTCCCGTATAGGGGGCGCCAGCTCCCATCCGGCTTCAGGGCAGGAACTGGCTGGCTCAGGGCGGTGGGGAATTGGGCACATGGCATTTCCCCTCTAGGGGGCGCAGGCTCCCACCTGGCCCCAGGGCAGGGACTGGCTGGCTGAGGGGTGCTGGGAATGGGACATGGGGCCTGTCCTGTATGAGGGGGAATCAGCTCCCATCCGGCCCCTGGCTCAGAGGGGAGGTGAATGGGACATGGGTCCTTTCCGTTCTAGGGGACGTTGGCTCCGATCCAGCCGAAGGGCAGGGACTGGCTGGGTCAGGGGGGCTGGGAATGGGACACGAGGCCTGTCCCCTCTAGGGGGCGCCGGCTCCCATCCGGCCCCAGGGCAGGGACTCGGGGCCAGTACCTGTTGGACTGGGCCAGGTCGAAGCACTCCACGCTGGTCGGGTTGCGCCCGAATCTCTTGAAGAGCTCAGTGTAGAAATCCAGGTCCCAGGAGTCGAAGGCCAGGCCTGCGGGGAAAGGGGGTTAGGGTGGAAGGGGGGGCACAGACCTTTGACCCCCAGCACTCTCCATGGTGGTCAGAAACGCCCCCCACAGGACATCGGGGGGCCTGAACCCGGACTGCCTGGGACATTGGGTCAGCCACAGCTCTCACCCCACCCCAGTAATTCACCTTGCAGAGTCCCAGCCTCAACCCCGGGGTGCCCATCTCCCCCCCACCCCCCCACCCCCCCAACCCCTGCAGTGTGCTCAGCCGCTCCCCCACCCCCTCACCATACCCAGCTCCCCATGCCCAGACCCCCCCCCCCGACTCCCAAGATACCCAACCCCCCCCATTAGTCCTGGTACTCAGTGCCCAGACCCTCCCCACATACGCAGGCTCTTCCCCCCCAGCCCCCATACCCAGCTCCTGGCTGGCTCTCTCCAGCGCAGTGCGGCCCCCCGCCAGCACATCCACATCCCAGGTGGGGGCAGGGCGGGCGGCCACGGTGAAGCTGTGGATTGGCTCCTTGTAGCGCTGCTCCGTCATCCGGTCACTGAGCGCCGCCACCAGGGCATCCTCCTCGGGGGGCGTGGGGCGCTGGGCACACTGCCGGGGAGGGGAAAGGGGTGAGAACAGGGAGCAGCGGCCCCTCCCTCTGGGTGAGAAAGGAGACCCACTGCCTGCACCCCCTTAGGACCAGGAAGGGGAGACAGACAGACCAAGCCCCCCCTCGCTCCCCCACCTGGAGATCTGGGCATCGGGGAGGGGGGGCAGCAAGTGGCCCAGGAACTCCCTCCCACCCCAGAGCTCCATTAACCCCACAATGCTGGAACCCCCCCACCCGCTCCGAGTGCTGTGTGCCCCCCCCCCACCCATGCCCCAGGTGTCGTCCGCCTCGCTCCCAGGGGTCCCACATGCCCCCTCACCTGCAGCAGGTAGCGGTGGGAGAGCTCGACACGGTCAACGCAGCCCAGCCCCGCGGCCCGGCACACAGACACCACGTTGGTGGAGAACGCCGTGGAGAAGTTCAGCCTGCGCCAGGAAAGGGGTAACAGTCCCGGGAGAGACAGGCCCAGCCCCACAGCTGCCCCTCCACTCCACAGCACCCTCTCCTAAGCCTTCCACCCCGCTCCCTGCAGCACAGCGCCCCCTAGCACCTCACTGGGGCCAGCCCTGTCTGCCGGAGAGAGCGCCCCCTACTGAGCCCCTGGCCCGCTCCCTGCAGCACAGCACCCCCTAGCACCTCACTGGGGCCAGCCCTCTCTGCCAGGGGAGAGCGCCCCCTACTGAGCCCCTGGCCCGCTCCCGGCCCCACAGTGCCCCCTAGCACCTCACTGGGGCCAGCCCTGTCTGCCAGGGGAGGGCGCCCCCTACTGAGCCCCTGCCTCGCTCCCTGCCCCAAAGCGCCCCCTAGCACCTCACTGGGGCCAGCCCTGTCTGCCAGGGGAGAGCGCCCCCTGCTGAGCCCCTGGCCCGCTCCCTGCAGCACAGCGCCCCCTATTCAACTCCTCCCCACCCCCAAGGCACCGAGCCCCCTGCTGAGCCCTGGGACGCACCGTGGCCCGATCTCTATCAACAGGTCGGTGGGCGCTGGGCGCAGGAAGGACTCCGTGGCAACGTCTCCGGATTCCAAAGGGCAGCCGAAGAGCCAGTGCAGCAGCTGGGTCTCCTGGGGGCTGGGGGGCGACGCGCCTGCAGGGGAGGAATGGGGCTGTGTTACCCAGCTGAGGGGAGCCCCCATGGGATCTGATGCCCACTCCCAGCCTCATAAGAACGGCCAGACTGCGTCAGCCCAATGGTGCTTCTAGCCCAGTGTCCGGTCTCTGACAGCGGCCGGTGCCAGATGCTTCAGAGGGAAGGAACAGAACAGGGCGATGGTCGAGTGACCCAGCCTGTCGTCCAGTCCTAGCGTCTGTGAACCTGACCATCTTGGCTAACAGCCATTGATGGACATGTCCCCCAGGAACGTAGCTAATTCCTTGTTGAACCCAGTTATACTTTTGGCCTTCACAACACCCCCAGCAAAGAGTTCCACGGTTTGACTGGGTGCTGGGGGAAATACTTCCTTTGGTTGGTTTTAAACATGCTGCCTGTTCATTTCATTGGGTGATCCCTGGTTCTTGTGTTATGTGAACGGGTAAATACTTCTCTAGTCAGTTTCTCCACACCAGTCATGAGTTCATAACCCTCTATCATACCCCTCTTTAATTGTCTCTTTTCCAAGATGAACAGTCCCCATCTTTTTAATCTCTCCTCACACGGATGCTGTTTCATAGCCTTCATCATTGGTGTTGCCCTTCTCTGTACCTTTTCCAATTCTATTTTTTTATTTTTTTTTAAGATGGGGCAACCAGAACTCCCTGCAATATTCAAGGTGTGGGCGTACCATGGTTTTATAGAGGCAATATGATATTTTCTGTCCTATTATCTATCCCTTTCCTAGCCGTTCCTAACATTCTGTTCGCTTTTTGACTGCTGCTGCACATTGAGTGGATGTTTTCAGAGAACTATTCACAATGACTCCAAGATCTCTTTCCTGAGTGGTAACAGCTAATTTAGACCCATCATTTTGTGTGCATAGTTGGGATGATGTTTTCCAATGTGCATTACTTTGCATTTATCAGCACTGAAATTCACCTGCCATTTTGATGCTCAGTCACCCAGTTTAGGCCTTGCTGGAGCCCTGGGCTTGACTAACAGTGTGACCCAAAGGCTGGGAACCAGAGTAGGCCGGGCCTTGGCAAAATAACAACACACTAGGTATTGGCCATCCAAGAGAGCACACGCCTGACGAGAGGATGGTGCAAGAACACACAGAGTTCTCAAGTAGCTCCTAAGATAAGGAGGGACTGACAGGAGAATGGATACGAATTGTGTGACATTGCATTCCATATCGTCATAAAAATATGTTTATAAGTGTGAATATGATGCAACTGAAATATGCTTTATGCAAAAGGTCTCTTGTAAGGTATCATTACAAAGCTTATAATCTACTGAGTGGGGTCATCCTATTTGTACGAATGTATCATTCTTGTATCTGAAATTAGAAATATGAAATATAACTCTGAGGTCCTATTATAGTTATGCAAAGTGTGGGCCATTAATGGTGGTTAAGAATCTTAATGACTCTCATTGACTCGGGCAACAGATTGTAAATTGCTCTGTTTACTTGTAAGCCTTCCTGTATACCTGTGCCAGCCAGTGGGTAATGAAGTCTCACAGGACATGTGAACATGTCACATGATACTGGAATCCATCTTAAACTTGGTGTTTTTCCATTTAGAAGAACGGGTGGGAACTCCCTTGTGCCAAAGATATAAAAGGGGATGGAAGAGAACAAAGGGGGTGCCAGTCATGTGGAATCCCCTGCTCTTCACCTAAGATGCCTGCTGGAACTAACAAGGGGTATAGGGCCGGGGGCTAGCTTAGGGGGCAGGGGGTAACTGCCCCCCAGCACTCACCAGCAGTGCGGCTGGGGCCGGGTCGCTGCACTTCCCGCCGCCGGTGAGCGCAGGCCCAGCCCTGTGGCAGTCCTCACGGGAGTGGGGGCAAAGCTGGGGCGCAGCAGGCCAGTGGCTTTGGGGAAGGGGTGGAGTGGGGGCACGGCTGGGGCAAAGCAGGGGCGGGAAGAGGCGGGGCTGGGGTGGAGCAGGGCAGGGGCTTTGGGGAAGGGGTGGAGTGGGAGCGGAGCAGGGTGGGAAGAGGCAGGGCTGGGGCTGGAGCAGCTTGCAGCTGCGCAGGGCACCAGGAAACATGGTGCCCTACACCGAGCTCTGCTGAATTAACATGCTGCACAGTCTGCTACTGCAGCGGACATCAGGGTTCCAAGAATAGCCGCAACGGCAGCTCTAACAACTTTCCACAGCACTAACCACATCCAGTTCAGTGAGATCCCTTTGTCACTCCTCGCACTCAGCTCTGGGCTGACTATTTTGAATAATTTTGTATCGTCTGCACATCTTGCCACTTCCTGGATTACCCCTTTTTCCAGATCATTTACGAGTATGTTGAACAGAACTGGTCCCAGTACAGACCTCTGGGGGACACCAAGATTTACTTCTCTCCAGTCTGAAAACCGACCGTTTATTCCTACCCTTTGTTTCCTCTCTCCAGTTATTGAGCCATGAGACGATCCCATGACTTATCCCGTGACTGCCTGCTTTGCTTAAGAGCCTTTGGTGAGGGCCCTTGTCAAAAGCTTTCTGAAAGTCCAAACACGATCTCCGCTGGATCCCCCGTGTCCATGTGGGCCGACACTCTCAAAGAATTCTAATCCATGGGTGAGGGATGATTTCCCTGTTCAACCCATGTTGACTCTTCCCCGACAAATTGTGTTCATCTCGGTCTGATAATTCTGTTCTTTACTAGAGTTTCCACCAATTTGCCTGGTACTGGTTAGGTTTACCAGCCTGTAACTGCCAGCATTGCCCCCTGAGCCTTTTTTAGCTACCCTCCAGTCATCTGGTACAGAGGCTAATTAAAGCAATAAGTTACATACCACAGTTAGTAGTTGTGCAATTTCATATCTGAGTTCCTGCAAAACTTTTGAGTGAATACCGGCTGGTCCTGGTGACTTATTACTGTTTAATTTATCAAAAACCTCCTCAGCTGATACCTCAGCCAAGGACAGTTCCTCTGATCTGTCACCTAGAAAAGAATGGCTCAGGTGTGGGAATCTCCCTCACATCCTCTGCAGTCAAGACCAATGCAAAGAATTCATTTAGCTTCTCCACAACGGCCTCATCCTCTGAGTGCTTCGATTGCACCTCCAGGAGCCACTGATTGTTTCGCAGGCTTCCTGCTTCTGAGGTACTTCCATATTTTATTTATTTATTTATTTGCTGTTAGTTTGTGTCTTTTACTTGTTGCTCTTCAAATTCTTTTCTGGGCTCCCTAATTAAACCTTTACACGTGACATGCCGGAGTTTATTCACCTTTCAATTTCCCTCCGGAAGATTTGACTTTCAGTTTTTAAAGGCTGCCTTTTTGCCTCTAACCACTTCTTTTACTTTGTTGTTTAGCCCCGGTGGCAGTTTTTTGGTCCCCTATGTTTTTTAATTTGGGGCCATACATTTAATTTGAGCCTCTATTGCGGTGTCTTTAACATTTCCATGCAGCTTTGCAGGCATGTCACGTTTGGGACGGCACCTTCCCCTTTTCTTGTCGCTATTAGCCAGGCTGGGCAGGGAGGCTGCCCCATGCTCTGGGGGTCCCTAAACCCCTGAGTGCCAGAAGCTGGGACTGGCCGAGGCGGGATGGATCATTCGATCGTCGCCCTGCTCTGTCCAGCCCCTCTGGGGCGCCTGGCGCTGCCCGCTGTCGGCAGACAGGACGCTGGGCTGGACGGACCTTTGCTGTGACCCAGTCTGGCCGCTCTTCAGACTTGCCCCACCCGGACTAGCTGCTCCAAGAAGCCTTGTTGTTCCCCCCTCCCCTGCCCCCTCCTGCCATGTGCCTCCCCCGCCCAGCCCTAGGCAGGGCCCCCCCCCCCGTACCTGTCCAGCTGACGTTGTAGCACAGCTCCCTGTGCAGGGCGCGGACGCCCCCCAGCACCGCCTGGGCCGAGCGCAGCAGGGAGACCGGGACGCTCTCCGCCCCGGGGCGCTGGCAGTAGTGCAGCACCGCCATGGCCGGGCCCTGAGGGGGAGAGAACTGGGTCAGCGCCCAGCCACACTGCACCTCCCATACACCCCCCACAGCGCCCCCCACTGTATCCCATCACCCCCAGCACAGCCCCCCAGCGACCCCCCCGTGCCCCCAGGCACTACCCAGTGCCCCCACCCGCACAGCGCCCCCCACCCACCCCACTGTATCCCATCGCCCCGAGCCCCCCAGCACAGCCACACAGCGCCCCCCCGTACCCCCAGGCACTACCCAGTGCCCCCACCCCTCAGCACCCACCATACCCACCCGCACAGCGCCCGCCCATCCCGGCCCTGTCTCAACGCGGCCGCCGCTGGGGGGCAGGGCCGGGCCGGGCCCCCAGGGGGCAGGGCCGGGGCAACAGCGCCTCAGAGCCTCCCCTAGAGCCCGCCGCGCGCCCGCGGCTCCAACCGCCACTAACAGCTCGAAACCGTTTCGGACGCGCGCGGGGCGGCCCGGCCTCGTGGAGGGGACGCCGCCGCCGCCGCGCGGGGCTCCTACGTCATCACTGCGCTGCGGTTTGGGCAGGTAAGAAAGGGCTCCCCGCAGCCAGGTGCCCCCTAGTGTGCGCAGGGACTGAGCATGCGCAGTCACCCCCTGCTGAAGCCACTGCCCTTGTCTCTGCCCTTCGCCCTGCCCTCAGTCTGCGGCTGCTTCTTACAGGGGTTAAAACGAGCAAAAAGAGCGGGGGCAGGGGCTGAGCCGGGGGCGGAAATTGACATGGGGGGGGGTGGCAGGAGCTGGAGGCCGGGTTACAAGAGGTGACCCCCAGCCACCCCCCCCCCCCCGCCCACGGGCTGTACCCGGTGCTGAGATGCAGCCACCTCTGGGGTGGGGCTGGTATTTCTACTGAATTGCAGCAGGGCGTTATGGGACTGTGCTGCCCACCCCCTCTGGGTCGTCTATGGCCCAGCAGCCCCCCAGCTTGGGGGTCACAAAGCCGTGTCTGCGAGCCCCTGCTCAGACCCCCCGGTCACTGCTTCCCATGGGCCCCGGATCTACACCTAATAAAGTGACTGGAGACAACCAGCATCTGTGTCTGTCCATTGCCTGGGACCGGTCGTCTAGCTGTCAGTACAGGGCTCATTCACCCGGCTCCCTGGGACCCAGCACCCCCTGCTGCCCCCCACCCACCCCCTGCAGCCCACTGCCCGCTGCTGCCCCCAACCCCGCCCCCTGCAGAGCCCCCAGCCCACTCCCTGCAGTACAGTGCCCCCTGCTGAGCCCCCGCCCCGCAGCACAGCAGCCCCTGAGCCCCCTCCCTGCAGCCCAGCGCCCCCTAGTGCCATCTTGGGGCCAGCCCTGCCTCTCCCCCAGTCCAGGCCCCAATTCCCTAACCTGGGAGGGGCTGAGGATAGCGGGAACCAGCTACTCCATGGCTCGCCTTGGGGCTGCTGATCCCATCCTGAGCGACTGGTTCACCGGAGCTGCTGGTTCCTTGCACGTGACGAGGGCGATTCCCCTGGAGCTCTCCAAGACCCCCCTCCCCCCCCCCCCATGGGGCTCTGGCTCCTGCCTGCCCCAGAGCTACTCTGCAACTGCCCGGCCCGCCTGCTATAAACCCTCACTCTACCCCTGACGTGACTGACAGGGGCAGGGCCAGCTGCACCCCACACTGCAGAAGAAGGGGAACTCCCCACGTTCCTGCCAGTCTAACCGGGGGGGAAATTGCTTCCCTACCCCACATATGGTGATCAATTAGACCCTGAGCATGTGAGCAGCCAGGAGATACGGTAAATAGTTGTACAGCCAGTGCTACCGCTTGGCTGACCAGTGCAATACAGTTCAGCGTTCCAGGATTCCCATCCTTAACTAATCATGTGGTACCGTTCCTAATGCTTCACTGAAGCCCCAGTATATTAGATAAGCACGCCCTGTAGCTGAAAAGTCAGTTATTTCCTCAAAGAAGGAAATCAGTTTAGTCTGGGACGATAATATGCAAGCACAATAAAGTCCAGCCCAGTAATAATATATACTTGGTGTTTTAGTGGGGCCAATTTCACAAAGCTGAAAACAATTATGAGCCAAATCAGCTGGAAGGAAGAATTTAATCAGAAAAATGTGAGTGGTAATTGGGACGCATTTAAGAACAGCTTACTGGATGCCCCACAAGCCACAGTCCTACAATTGAGGAAGAAGGCTGTGCTGGTAAAAAACAAAACATACCCAACAATCTGGTTTAGAAAAGTGAAGGCAGTGGTAAAAAAAATACAAAATAAAAAAATATATAAAAAAGGGGAAGTTGATAGCAATGAATATCAATCAGAAGTTAGGAATTGTAAAAAACTGATAAAGGAAGACAAGGGACACAAGGAGAAATCTGTGACTAGCAGAAAAAGGACAGTAAGGACAAAATATTTTAGGGGGGGAAAGAATCCTGACAATGGTATTGGTCCATTACTACATGGGATTGGTAGATTTATTAATAATAATGCAGAAAAGGCAGACATGTTCAATAAATATTCCTGTTCCATATTTTGGGGGGGGGGGGGGAGATGAGCCAGTCTCATCATATGGTGATAACACACTTTCCATTCTAATAGCATCTCTGGAGGATGTTAAAAAGAATTTACTAAAGTTAGATATTTTAAAATCAGCAGGTCCAGATAACTTGCATCCAAGAGTTTTAAAAGAGCTGGCCGAGGGGCTTGCTGGACCATTAATGTTGATTTTTAATACGTCTTGGCGCACTGGGGAAGTTCCAGAAGCCTGGAAGAAAGCTAATGTGTCAATTTACAAAAAGGATAAATGGGATGACTTGGGTAATTATAGGCCTCTCAGCCTCACATCGATCCCGGGCAAGATAATGCAGCGGCTGACACGGGACTCGATTAATAAAGAACTAAAGGAGGTCAATGTAATTATACCAATCACGATGGGTTTATGGAAAATAGATCCGTCAATCTAACTTGGTATCTTTTTTGAGGCGATGACAAATGTAGTTGATAAAGGTAATAGCATTAGGATAATAGGCTTCTGTAAGGTGTGTGAGAGGTGATTTGCAGAGGGGTCCGAGAAGAGCCACGGGAATGATGAAAGGATCAGAAACCCTGCCTGAGAGTGAGAGACTCACAGAGTCCCAAGGAGTGAGCTGATCACAGTCCATAAGTACCTACATGGGTGCCATGGGTGCAGAGATCTGGTGCTCTGGAACAGTCCCAGGGGACCCCATCAGGGTGCCAGCATGCCCCCATAGGGTCTCTCGCTGTCACTAGGGGAAGCCACTTGGCTTCACTACCTCCTAGGACCAAACCTCAGAGCCTTCAGCCCCCCACTGCTCAAATCCGGCTGGCATCCTGCAGAGGAGTGGGTCATCCCTGAGTGTTACTTGCTAGGTATCAAGCATCCAGGCAATTAGAGTGACCATGGTCTTCTCGGATTCCCGTGGCCATGGGGCCCAGACCCCACACAGCCAGACGCCTGTTACCCCGTGTCTCTGCAGAGAATAAACAACCTTTCCCCACCTCCTTGCTATCCATGCACCACACAGGGGAAACTGAGGCACACACGCTATTCATACAAAATATTATGGAAAATCCCCACTCCGGCACAATGGGGAACAGATATTTAATAATGGGCTTGTCAATCTCGCCGGGAATGGTCTGACACCACCCAACGGCTGGCAGCTGAGGCTGGACAAATTCAGACCGGAAAGAAGGCGTCACTTGTGAACAGTGGGAGTAATTAACCTGGGGAACAATTTCCCAGCTGTTGGGGTGGATTCTTCATCACTGGCCATTTTTCAAGCGAAATTGGATGTGGTTCTGAAAGCTCTGCTCTGGGAAGGGGTTGGGGCCAACGGGCCGTTCTCCGGCCTGTGTGATACAGGAGGTCAGACTAGACATTGACAATGGTCCCCTCCAGCCTTTGAAGTGCTGGAGCTATGAACTTTAACCTCTATTGAATATAGGAGGGACTTTAGGTACTCTCCCTTGGCAGTCCGTGCTACTCCCCAGACTCAGCAGTATTTCAGGGGCAAGGGGTTAAAAGCAGATGATGCAGGCTCATCCCACTTTCCATTCCCCTGGTATCGCTGCAGGCTAAACGTTACCAAAGTTGGACATGTTTAAATCCGCAGCCCCACAGAACCTGCAGGGAAGAGTTTCAAAAGAGCTGGCCGAGGAGCTCGCTGGGGGTTAATGCTGATTGTCAACAGATCGTACAGCACGGGGGAAGTTCCAGGAGAAAGCTAATGCTGTGCCAGTTTTTACAAAGGATAAACAGGATGAGCTAGGTAGTTAGAGGCCTGTCAGTCTGACATCAATCCCAGACACGATAATGGAGCGGCTCATTTAAAAATCAGAGCTGCAGAGTCTGGCTTTGGTGGTGGGTGATGGAGAGTGCACCTGTCCCACCTGCCTAGCCAGTGCTGGCACATCCCTCCCCCCCAATACGTGACAACCATGCCCCAGGTAACATTGCAGTGGACACAGGCTCAGAGATCTGTTGAGAAATGGTTTTCCCTGCACCACACTCAGCCAGGGAGTGGGGTCGGCTGGTTTTTACCAAGCAGATCAGAACTTTTTCCCTCGGGGGAAGAAGTCTCCTCTCCTACCCATTGGAGCTGGATTTTCACCCCCTCCCCATCACCAAGGAACCGAAGCTGAGCCCCACTTACAGGGGAAGCATTTACACGGGTCACTGTGACATTTCTTTGCTAGGGAAACCAAAACGTCCCGAAATCTAGTGACAAAATCATTATGTTGGCAGCACTGCGAGTGTTTAGCAGCCCCACTTCTTTCCTTGTTTTCTTTTTATTTATATGACAACAGAACCTTTTCCCTGGTTTGAATTTCCTTTGTAAGGTCCAACTCTGTCCGGCTTTGGGCCGTTCTCAATGCACCAGCTGTCACTGACAGAGGGGTTTGTGATGCCTGTGATCCCAGCCCGGGGCTGTCTCCAGCTGGCCAGTCCTGTCCCACGACGTAGGAGACCCAGTCTCAGCCCAAAGACAGCTCCGGGATTTTCCACTCTCCCTTCCCATGAACCAAGGTCCGGTTTAAAAACGAGTTTTTCCTTTGCACAAATGGACAAGCAGCAGCAGCATCTGTGTCGCTGTCCGAGCCGGGTATTGAATTCCATGGGAACTTCCAGCCCTGCGAGGGAACGAATGACATGAGAGGGAACAGGGCCACCTTCCGCTGGGACAAGAAGCGATTGCCTCCCCTCTGTCTGCTGCTGCCAGCTCATGGAAGGCTTCATGGGAAGGAGGTTGGCTGAGTTCATTCCAGGGGGAGGAAAGAAAGGAGCTGCCAGCCATGTAAATACCCCGGTGCCCCGGGGAAGACCTGACCCCCCCACAGTATTACATCACGGATGTGCTGGTGACAGCAAAAGGGACGGTGTGAATTGTCATGGTGGGGGAATGAACCATCTCCAGCAGTGGGGCTCAAACCAAGCGTCGGAGTGCGACCCCCCCCCCCCAATAAATTAAACACTTTTTACTATATGCAACACCGATATAAATGCTGGAGGCAAGTGGGGTTTGGGGGGGGGGGGAGGTTGACAGCTCGCGACCCCCCATGTAATGACTTTGCAACCCCCAGTTTGAGAACCCCTGATCTACAGCAATGGCATTAGCTGTCCTCCACCGGCCCCCCCAACTCTGCCCCCTCAGCCGTCCCCTCTGATTCACACTCTTCCTCACCTCCCAGTCTCCCCCAGGGCTTTCAGACATCCTTGGCCTCTGCATGGGGGTTCCACACCCCGTTCCCCGGGTCTGGTGACGGGCGCAGGCCCACCCTCTCCTCTGGGCTCCAGCCCCCAGACCCATTAACCAGCAAGCAGGGGCTGCTTGACAGCTACTCCGCCCTCACCCCTCTCAGGGGCCACCACTAAACCCCCCATCCTCCTCCTGCCCTGTTCCTCCTAGAGCTGTCCTTGCCCCCAGCCCCCCAGCTCAATTCCCCCCCTGAACCCCTCCCCAGGCTCTCTCCAAACCTGCCTTCCCCCCAACACCCCTGGCTCAATTCCCCCCACTGACCCCCTCCCCAGGCTCTCTCCAGACCCACCTCCCTGCCCCCCCAGACTCTATTCCCCCACTGACCCCCTCACACGCGCTTTTGTTCCTCCTCGAGTCTGTCCCCAGTGGCCAGGAAGGGGAACTGCAGACAGGTCTCCAGGCCGGGGGTGGCTGGCCCTGTAGGGGGTCAGGGCTAAGGGCCTTCTGGAAACAGCGTGGACCCGCCTCTTCATGTGACCCCGCCCCCCGGTGCAACCTCTCTCACACAAACCCCGCCCCCTCCAGCATGACCTCACCCCACCCTGTGATCTCGCATGCCCGGTGCATACGAGGTCACTCTGTGGGGGGAGGGGGGCATTTTACAAGCGCAACGTCCAGCCCCCCTTAGCATTTCCTCATACACACGGTGCGCGCGAGGTCCCGGCGGAGGGGGCGGGGTGATGTGCTCCCCCCACCCGACACCGGATAACACCAGGGCGGGTTTAGTGCCGGCCCTGGCCCGGGGACAAACCTTTGGATCCGAGACCCGGCTGGCGCCCGGGGCTCCGCAGTCAGGACTCCCCGTCGGGGTGGCGCAGGCACCACTCGCAGGCATTCTGGAACATGCGCAGCCAGGGCGAGACCTCCATGGTGCAGCGCCAGGCGGGCGGCATCCAGGCCCACTGCCAGGGCAGGACGCAGCGCTCGGGGTGGGGCATCATGGCCAAGTGGCGCCCGTCGGGCGAGCAGAGCCCGGCGATGCCCAGCGGGGAGCCGTTGGGGTTCAGGGGGTACTCCTGGGTGGGCTGGCCCTGGTCATCCACGTAGCGCAGCGGCGCCAAGCCCCCTGACGTCACTGCAGTCAGCACCTCGGGTGAGCGGAACCGCATCCGACCTGGGGCAGGGGAAAAGAGGGGGTGAGACAGGCAGAGCACCCCCGCGGGACACCCCCCAGAACAGGCCACTGCCTCCATACCCCGCTGTGGCCTCGGGAGTGTGAAACCGCATGCGAGCTGGGGCAGGGCATGGGGGGGAGGCAGGTAGAGCCCCCCACATTCTCTCACTGTCGAGATGGCCAGCACTGCAGGGCAGGGCGTGGGGAGCCCAGTTGCTTGCCCGGTACAGCAACAGGGGTTCTCCCAGTTGGGCGGACCCCGGTGTGCCCCACTCGAGCTGGGCAGGCCCTTCACGTGCTGAGATGGGGGATTTTCCTTAGCTGTGGCCAGCTCCTGGCCCTTCTCCGGCACCGAACCAAGGCTGAGCACAGAGCTGCTTGGCAAACACACTCTGGGGGAAGGACCCGCGGCGGCGGGGATGGAGAGCGGGTGGGGGAGACACTCAGGGATCGCCCTCTCCAAGAGCTCCAGCTACTGTACAAGGCAGGGAACCAGACTCCAAGAGACACCCCGGAGCGAAGCTACCACGGCAGCCTGGGGCGGGTCAAGCAGGCAGGACACAGCCTGAAATTCACTGCACGTCTCTGCGAGGAGCTCGCTTCCCCTCGCCTACGTCTCGTTCTCTGCAGAGGGGACACTAAGGCTCGTCAGACGTCCAGAGAGTGGAGCGCTCTGGTGACACGTGGTTTGGCTAGAAGGCAGGTGACATGAAGCTGGAATATTTGGCAATCTTTTGGAAGCTAATGCGTGCCTCAGCTTCCCCTGTATGCTGCACTGTGACCCAGTGGGGTGGGAAAGGGCTGTTTGCTCTCGGGGCTGGCCGAGGGACAGAGGTGGGGGTGTCGCCAAGCTATAGGGGGCTTTAGCCCCTATATCAATGGAGCATCTGAGAAGACAAAGGCAAATACAATGGCCCGGACAGCGACACTAAGCAACCAATGACCCAGAGGGAGATGGACCCTCCCCCCACCTCTCCTTGGGAAGGCTAAACAGCATTTCCCCAGCTGGAGATCAAAGGACGGGACAGGTTGGGGGGGGTGGGGGGGAAGATAAGAGTTGGGGGCTGGAAGGAGTCGGGGCTCTCGGCTGGAGCCAGACGGAGGACAGACAGACAGACAGACAGAGCTTGGCCCAGGGGTTCCCCACAGCCTGGCTGGGCTCTGGGCTCACCAGGATGGACGATGTTTTAACTACCCGGAGGGCTGCCTTGCTGTGAGCCAGCTGGCTAACAAACCTGCTGTGTGAGCGTCACCGCAAACCCGTGCACAAGTCTCCCTCGGGGACAGCCCCCCTCAGTGGGACCCGCTGACTGGAGCTCAGGGGGGCAAGCGGGGGGGCTGAAGGCCCACGGGTCCAGCCTAAGCAGGTGGAGAAGGGGCCTGGCTTGCCCTAGAGGGTCTGGCACACTGACAGGGGCCTCCTGGAGACCGCTCCAAAGATGGGGCCATAGCACCTACCCTGCGGATCCACAACACCAGGTGATGGATGACCTGGTTCAGGTGGACATCCAAGAGCATCCGAGGGGAAGCTTAGGGAAGCTGTATCCCTGTGGAGACAGTCCATGCAGACACCTGGGGAATGCCCATGGGCCAGATCTGCCTTGGCTGCGTGGGATCCATGAGGATCACTGTTGTTTTCTCCAATCTTCCCCAAGACTCGTGATGAGAAGGACGGGGAACAAGGACATCAGTGGCTCTGAGCGTGCGACTAGAAACACGTCCCTGCTGAAGTGCCTTCCTTGGGCTGCTGGGAGCAGGTTGGACATTTCTGGTTCGCAGAGAAGGTCCCATGAGCTCGGTGACAGACGCTCCAAACCGCCGAGTGACGGGGCTCCCACTCGTGGTCTCTGGAGAAGCGTCTGCCGAGGCTCTGCCAGGGGGAGCCGCACCCCGGAAGGGGCACCACCGAGACGGGGCCGCGGGGGCGGCTGCACCCGTCCTAGAGAGCGAAAGCGTCTCTGCACAGCAGGGACGTTGTTAGCGTCAGGTTGTCCAGCGTGACGGGAAGGTGAAGGCTCCAGGCAGGCGGCTGGCAGCGTTTCTCAGGTCTAAAAGGCGGATTTAAGCGGATCTCTGTAGGGACTGGGCACCGTGTGCTACAGGCCGGTTCAGACGGGCGCCCCAGCCCAGCAGGGAGCCCGCCTGGGACCAGCTTTTTCTCAGGTTTGCTCGTGGATTCCCAGGCCAGACGGGAGCGTGGGGAAGATCTCGGCTGACCTCGTGAACGGCCCCACAGTCATTCCCAGAGCAGAGCTTTCAGAGACGTGTCCAGTCACTGGTCAGTGATGGAGAACCCAGCCCAGCCCTCGGGAAATTGTGCCCATGGGTCATTGCTCTCACAGGGACAATTTTACACCCTATTTCCGGGCTGAATTTGTCCAGCTTCATCTTCCAGCCGGTGGAGGGAGCTTCGCTGCTAGACCGAAACGCCCGTTATCGACTGTGTGTTCCCCAGGTAGGTACTGACAGACGGGGGTCAGGTCACCCCAAACCGTCGCTTTGTCAAGCTGAATAGCTCGAGCTCCTGGAGTCTCTCCCTCTACGGCAGGTTTTCTGACCCTTTCCCTGGCTCTTCTCTGACCCCTCTGCAATCGATTTAGGACGTCTTGAACTGGGGGCACCAGACCTGGATGCAGGATCCCAGCAGAGTCCAATCCAGAGGCACCTCTCTCGAGAGGCCCCTCGTTTACTGACGGGCACCCCAATGCTCTGAAAGGAACTTTTCTATCACTGACGGTTAAGAAAGAACAATTTACCCTCCCCCGCCCCCACCACGTCAGCGGGAGGACCCATCTCTGACCACGGGTGCTGCAAAGGAACCGGAGAGGCGGTCGGTCCGCACCATGCTCCACGCTCTTGGGGCACAGCTTGAGAGGGAGAAGGGGGCAGGTACGGCCCAGCGGAGCCTGCTGGGGAAAAGCCTTCCCGTCTCAGCCGCAAGGACACCTCGAGTGCAACACGCACAGGACCATGGCTTGACGGAGAAACACACCCGACAGGAGGGGAAGGGGGGGGGGGGCAGGTGAAGAACAGGGCAAGGACCCCTCCCACCATATTAGGGAAGGACCCCCCAGCCACTCCTCTGGGGTGGGGCGCAGGGGCTGGTTCTACAGGGACCCCTTGCCCAGCGCTGAGATGCAGCTGCCTCTGGGGTGGGGCGTGGGGCTGTGTACACAGGGGTGGAGCGAGCAGCCCCCCAGCACAGGCAGAGCTGTTACCTTCTCCATGCGCCACCCAGATTCCCAGGGTGGAGCCAGCCATGCCCCGCAGCATCACCGCCGGGCTCTCCTCGATGGCCAGTGCCACGAACCGCGACTCGAACCGGCCCGAATCGTTGGGGGTCAGCAGCACCCCGGGACGGACGGCCCCACCTGCGGACAGACAGACAGAGTGAGCCCTGCCCTAGAAACACGCCCCCATCCGATACCCCCAGACACCGCCCCTGCCCCAACCACACCTGCCCTCCAAATCTCCCCCCCCAGTCACCCTGACACCTCCCCAATCCCTCCAGCCCACCGACAGGCCCCTCCCCCCAGCCCCACTCACCCCTGGGGTCGCTCTGGGGGCTCTCGCCCCCCACCCAGCCCAGCAGCGCCATCAGCTGGCAGCCGTTGCAGATGCCCAGGCTGAACGTGTTCCTGCGCCGGCGAAATGCCTCAAACTGGGCCCGTGCCCGGGGGTTGAAAGTCACCGAAGCTGCCCAGCCTGGAGACAAGGGGACATCGGGGTCAGTCACCTGGGGGGGATGGGGCCCGGGGCCTTTCCCTTCTAGGGGCCACTGGCTCCCATTCGGCCCCCGACGGGGAGCGGCTGACTCAGAAGGGTGGGGAATGGGACATCGGGACTTTTCCTCTAGGGGGCTCCAGCTCCCATCCGGCCCCAGGGCGGGGACTGGTTGGCTCAGGGGGGTGGGGAATGGGGCTTGGAGCCTGTCCCCTCTAGGGGGCGCCGGCTTCCAACCGACCCCAGGGCGGGGACTGGGTGGCTTGGCAAGGGTGAGGGGTGGACACGCTGGCTCAGGGGGTGAGGGGTGGGGATGCTGGCTCAGGGGTGTGTGGGCGGGACGCTGGCTCAGGGGTCTCACCTTTGGCAGACCCCAGGACGTCCGCGTAGCTGAAGCCCCCCACAAAGACCAGGCCGCAGAACGACTCCAGAGTCACCTCTCCTGTGAACAGGTCCTGCATGGTCACGTCCCAGGCCTGGGGAGAGAGGGGAGTGGGGTAGTGGTTAGAGCGGGGGGAGGGGGGCAGGACTGCAGGGTTCAGGGTGGGGGGGGTCTCACCTGGAACCCCGCCATGACGAAAGCTGCCACCATCTCGCGGTCCCCGTTGCTGCCCTCCTCGCGCAGGATGGCCACGCGCGGGCCTGGCTGGGCTGGGGGCAAAGGTGGGGTTAGAGACCAGGGCCTGCTGGGCTCGGTGCACCCCCACTGGCAGACCCTCCCCTCCCCCCAGACCTGGGGACGCCCCCTCCCACACCACCCTCCCCCCCCAGAAAGCCTCTCCCCCCCCCTGCTGGGTCACAAGGACGCCCCCTCCCACACCTCCCTCCCGCCCCAGAGAGCCTCTCCCCCCACTGGATCACAGGGACGCCCCCTCCCACACCTCCCTCCCCCCAGGGGCCCCGGCCCTCACCCATCTGGCACAGCAGCGGGGGCTTGACCTCGGGGTCGAAGGTCAGGGTGAAGGTGGGGCCCTGGCGCAGCGCCAGCCCCCTCTCCTCCTGCTCCACGCAGTGGGGCGACGCTTGCAGCCGCTCCATCTGGAAACTCGTAGCCTCCCAGAGGGCGCGCAGCTCACCCACGGGCCGCGCCAGCTCCTCCTGCCCGTTCACCCGCAGCCGCACCTGGGGGGCACGCAGGGGCGTCGGCCGGGGGACAGCAGCACTCCAGCTCCTCACTCCCGACCCGCAGCCCCCTGGGCTCCCCCCAGCTCTGCTGGTGCCCCTCACTCCCGACCCGCAGTTCCCTGGGCTCCCCCCAGCTCTGCCGGTGCTCCTCACTCCCGACCCGCAGCCCCCTGGGCTCCTCCCAGCTCTGCCGGTGCCCCTCACTCCCGACCCGCAGTTCCCTGGGCTCCCCCCAGCTCTGCCGGTGCCCCTCACTCCCGACCCGCAGCCCCCTGGGCTCCCCCCAGCTCTGCCGGTGCCCCTCACTCCCGACCCGCAGCCCCCTGGGCTCCCCCCAGCTCTGCCAGTGCCCCTCACTGCCAACCTGCAGCCCCTGCTACCTCCCTGGGCTCCCCCCTAGCTCTGTGCTGCCCCCCAGTCCTGACCTGCAGCCCCCTGTTCTCCCCGCCCTATGCTCCCCCCAGCTCTGTGGTACCCCTCACTCCCGACCCGCAGCCCCTCTGGGCTCCCCCCTGCTCTGCCGGTGCCCCTCACTCCCGATCTGCAGCCCCTGCTAGCCCAGCCCTGCCCATCCCAGCTCTGCCGGTGCCCCTCACTCCCGACCTGCAGCCCCCTGCTACCTGCCCTGGGCTCCCCCCATTCCTGCAGTGCCCCCAGTCCTGACCTGCAGCCCCCTGTTCTCCCAGCCCCGGGCTCCCCCAGCTCTGGCGTACCCCTCACTCCCGACCCACAGCCCCACTCACCATGGACCGGGGGCCCAGGGGGCCCGTGTGCCCGATGGGCAGGCACCGCACTCCAGCCTCCTCGTACCGTCTGCAGACGTCTCCTGCCACAGCGCTGGGCACCTCCAGCACCAGGCCCAGCTCCTCGGCAAACAGCACCTCTAGGGCTGGGGGGGAGGGGAGTCAGCTGGGGGCGGAGAACTGGGGGATCTAAGTGGGGGGGGCTCGTGTGAGGTGGTCAGTGAGATTGGCCCTGTGGGGGAGGGGTCCAGGCTCTCACCACTGGGCTATGGGAGGGCTCAGGGCAGGGGTTATGGGACAGGGTCCCCCATTCCCCGCCAGGCTGGGGGGTTCAGGGTGCAGATTTGGGGAGGGGGTTTGCGGTGGGGTTTTCCATTCCCCGCCGGGCTGTGGGGGAGTTTGGGGGGGGATTTGGGGAGGGGGGTTGCGGTGGGGGTTTCCATTCCCTGCCGGGCTGGGGGGTTCAGGGTGGGGATTTGGGGAACGGGGTGGCGGTGGGGGTTTCCATTCCCCACCGGGCTGTGGGGGGGTTCAGGGTGGGGATTTGGGGAACGGGGTGGCGGTGGGGGTTTCCATTCCCCGCCGGGCTGTGGGGGAGTTTGGGGGGGGATTTGGGGAGGGGGGTTGCGGTGGGGGTTTCCATTCCCTGCCGGGCTGGGGGGTTCAGGGTGGGGATTTGGGGAACGGGGTGGCGGTGGGGGTTTCCATTCCCCACCGGGCTGTGGGGGGGTTCAGGGTGGGGATTTGGGGAACGGGGTGGCGGTGGGGGTTTCCATTACCCACCAGGCTGTGGGGGGGTTCAGGGTGAGGATTTGGGGAACGGGGTGGCGGTGGGGGTTTCCATTACCCACCAGGCTGTGGGGGGGTTCAGGGTGAGGATTTGGGGAGGGGGTTTGCAGTGGGGTTTTCCATTCCCTGCCGGGCTGGGGGGCTCAGGACGGGGGTTCAGGGCGAGGTCCCCCATTTACCACCAGGTTGTAGGGTTCGGGGCAGGGCCCCCCACTCACCACTGGCCCTGGGTGCCACCAGCTCGGCCTGCAGCCCACAGTTCCCGGCGAAGGCCATCTCCAGCAGGCAGGTCACCAGCCCCCCGTCGCTCACGTCATGCCCAGCGCTCACCACCGACTCTGGGGGGGACAGCACAGGGTGGGACAGGTCCCCCCAGCCCCCCATCTCCCCCCCAGCCCCGATGGGCACCCATGCCAGCTTCACTCCACCCCCCAACACACACAGCCCCAGGTGGCAGGGACACAAACACATCCAGAGCAGGGCCCATCCCCCCCAGCAGGGGGCGGCAGGGACAGACAGCGGACACACACACACACACCTTGCAGCAGTTGCTGGGTGACGCGGAAGCAGGCTGCCAGGGTGTCCGTGTTCTCCAGGTCTGGGCAGCGATCCCCCAGCTGGGAGTAGCACTGCGCCAGGGCACTGCCCCCCAGCCGGTGCCGCTCCGGGCACAGCTCCACGTACAGTAGGGCCCCTGCAGGGCAAGAGAGATGGGGTCAGAGCCGGACACCAGGGTCCCCCGAGCCAGCCAGTCCCTGGCCTGCGGCACATCAGAGCCAGCGCCCCCTAGAGGGGAGAGGCCCCGTGTCCCATTCCCAGCACCCCTGAGCCAACCAGCCCCCTGCCCCTCACCTTTGCCATCGGGGCACTTGAGGTCGGGTGTGACGGTGGCCGTGATGTCCGGACACACGGCGTAGGCTGAGACAACCAATGTCCCTGTGGGGAGAAGGGATGGGGTCAGTGGGGAGTCCAGCTAACTTGGAATGGGGGGGGGGGGAGGGAAGGAGGAAGTCTGGGGGGCCAGGATAGCTTGGAAGGGCAGGACTCGGGACTCCCGGGGGCAAGAAAGCCAGGACACCTGCAGGGGATGAATCGGGGCCCTTTGGGGGGTGGATGGGGGAGTGAGGATTGGCTGCAGTGGGGTCAGAGGGGGAATGGGGCAGTAGCTTTCGGGATGGACATGGGGCGGCCCTGGTGCGCACATCCCTCTAACAGAGGAGGTTTATGGGAGATGAGGCATCTGGTGGTGTGCCTCAGTTTCCCCATGGACAGATGCCCGGCCTGCTGACCGTGGAGAGGTTACGTGGCTGCCATGGGGCATGGTCCGAGGGAGGGTGGAGGTCTGTCGGAGGGGGGCCCGGGGACACAGGGCGGCTGGAGACAGAGGGGCGAGGGGGCTCACAGAGATTGGGGTGGGGGGCTGCTGGGGCAGGGCGAAGGGGCAGAGCCCACCCCCACACTCACCGGGCGCCATGACGATGTCCGTGCCCACGCGGGCCGCCATGCTGAGCGAGTCCTTGCCCCCGTCCACGGCCACCCCCAGCTGGGCCATGACTTCACACATGGCCCCACAGGCGTCCACCAGAGCCGCGCCCTCGCCCGCCTGCTTGGCCGCCCACATCCAGTTCCCGCTGCACTTCACGTCCTGGGAGGACAGGGGGGTCAGCCACGGGGCCCCGTACACGCCCATGCCCCCCGCCCCCTGCACTGCTCCACAGCCCCCCCCACACTGCCCCACAGCTCCAGCAATATGGACCCATCCAGTTCCCGCTGCACTTCACGTCCTGGGGGCAGAGAGGGGTCAGCCATGGCCGCCCGACAGCTCGACAACCACCCCACTGCACCACAACCCACCGACTTCCTGCTGCACGTCACGTCCCGGAGCGGGAGGGGGGAGAGAATCAGCCACATGAACTCACAACCCCATGGCCCCCCCACCCCACATCTACATCCAGCTGCACTTCATATCCTGGGAAGAAAGTGGGGTGAGACACGGGACCCCGATACAGCTCCATGCCCCCCCCCAGCCCCACGGGCCCCCTCCCCCTCCAATACCCACTGCACTTCACATCGGGGGGGGGTGGCAGAGGAGGATTAGCCATAGGGCCCCCCATCCAATTTCACATCCTGTGGAGGGGGAAATGTCAGACATAGACCAGCCCCTCCCCACTCAGCCCCCCCACATCCGGCTGCACTTCATATCCTGGGAAGAAAGTGGGGTGAGACACGGGACTCCCATACAGCTCCATGCCCTCCCACAGCCCCACGGGCCCCCTCCACCACCAATAGCCACTGCACTTCACATCCTATGGAGGGGGAAATGTCAACACAGACCAGCCCCTCCAGCTCTCAGTTCCCCCCCATGCATCCCCCCCAGCACCCACAGGGCGACTCACCCGCAGGTTGGTGACACGGGCGAAGACCAGGTTGGTGAGCGCCTCACCCACGGCCAGCCGGGCCCCCGCGCCCGGGTCGATCAGTCCCTTGAGCGGCTGCTCCCCGAGGGCCGTGGCCGCCCCCACCGTCTCGAAGGGGGACAGAGCCACCACGGCCACGTCGGCCAGGGGTGTGTGCAGGGGCCCCACGCACTGCTGCTGGGCCACCAGCCCCGTCACCGACCGGTCCACCTGCCACAGGGACACGGCTCAGGACGGCAGGACCCCTCTGGGGTGGGGAGCAGAGAGCTGGGGCCGGGGGTCGTGGGGGCATTACCCCCCACGGGATGACGACAGAGACATGGGGACGGGGGTGCAGGGCACTTTCCCCTCAGGAGGTGTGAGGATACTGCCACCCAGGGGGCAGAGATACAGTGCCAGGGGGCACAAAGCACTAACCCTCTGGTATGGGTGGGCAGAGACAGGGTGTGACGTTACTGACAATCTGTAACTGTATAGATCACTGTTGCAACCACTGTTATATATTCACAGGAAATATTGTACAAAGGTTGTCGTGTGAGGTGTCTGTGGGAAGGTTCTGGTTGGCTGGTTATGATTATGCTCTCTGTATATGTGTATCATTTTTGTAGTGGAAATTATGAATATTGGCTCTATCCTGTCTGTATTTCACACTTGTGCTCTGCTTCTGGGTGACACCGCAGACAAGTTGGTGTCAGCTCTGCCTAGCCTGCTACACAACTGACCCATTGAGAGAAGGCAGATCCGCCTTGTGACTCAGCAAGGTGTGCAGGGACAGGCCTATGGACAGAACTCGGAGGCTTGTTCTTGCCATGTGCTGGGCAGTTTGTCTTTGGAACAAAGAAAGAGGCCACATGACAAGCTCCTCCATCTTGTCTTCAATCCTGCGTCTCACCTCTGGAGGGACTTTGCTACAAACAGATGCTCTGCACAAAGGACTGAAGGACCCATCCCAGCTGGGGACGTTCTCCAGAGACTTGATTTGAACCTGCAGTTTATTCCATCACTGCTACAAGCCTGAACCAAGAACTTTGCCATTGCTGGATGTAACGGATTCCATGTAACCAATTCTAGCTCTCAGCGATTGTGACGGAGCAGGGAGTGGGGCGGATTGACCTGGGGATGTCGCAGGGGAGTTCTACTGGGACTGTCAGCATTGGGGATGGGCTAGCAGGGGGTGGCTTCACGGGAGGGATGATACCTAAGCCTATAACCTAAATCAGGAGGGGGTGGGGCCAGGTGACACCTTCTGCCCCGGAAGCTGGACAAAGGCTGGAGGAGGAGCCGGGGAGAGGCTGAGTGAGACGGCTAGAGGGGGTTTCAGTTTTGAGTGGGCTGGGGAAGAGAAGGGAGCCCCCAAGTTTGGGGTTTAATCTCCCTGCCCCCCAGAAGGACCTGGCTGTGGGGTTCTGTTTGTGCCTACAAGCTCTGGTTTAAACTGTGTTCCTGTCATCTCTAATAAACCTTCTGGTCTACTAGCTGGCTGAGAGTCACAGTAAATCGCAGAAAGTGGGGGTGCAGGGCCCTGACTCCCCCTCACTCCGTGACCTGGCTCAGGGGGCACTACCCTCTGAATGGTCAGGAGCTCGCTTGGGCCACACCCCCGGGGGGCAGGGTGGGGGCTGGTACCTTATTGGTCAGGTAGCGTTTGCTGGCCACGGCCGGCAGCCGCAGGACCCGCTCCAGGGCGTCCCCCACACTCAGCCCAGGGGGCAGGCACAGGCGGCGGAGGGCTGGGCTGTGGCGGGACAAGACAAATTCCTGGAGAAAAGATGGGACATCCATGAGTTAAACCAGCAGGGGACACTGTGGGGGGCAGGCTGGGTGCACTGTCTATGGGGGAAGCTCTTGAATACCCCAGCCCTGGCCTCTCCCAGCAGGGGACGCCGTGGGGGGCAGGGTGGGGGCACTGTCTATGGGGGGAGCTCCCAGCTACTCCAGCCCCGGCCTCTCCCAGAGGGGGCACCGTAGGGGGCAGGCTGGGAGTGCTGTCTGTGGAGGGACCTCCTGGCTATTCCTGCCCTGGCCTCTCCCAGCAGGGGGTGCAATGGGGGACAGGCTGGGAGGATCTGTGGGTGTGACCCCAAGGCCCCTCCTCTACCTTTTGTGGCATCTTGCCCAGCACCTCCTCCAGCTGCAGGTCGACCGACATCTTCTTCCCATTGGGCTTCACCGGCGCCACGTCCGTCATCGGGGTCTCCAGGTCGTCCACCAGCACAATCTGAAGGGGGGTAACCCATGGGGGGGGGGGGGGGGTCAGTGACGAGTCACAGCCCCCCATCCTATGCCCCGGTGCACTGGGGGTGTGGAGGGCCAGGAGGCCTAGCGGTTAGCGCCCCACCTCCAGCCCCGTAGGGATACCTGCTTCCTGCCCCCGGGCTGGGAGTTTGGGCTTCGCCCAAGGGGCTGGAATGAGGGGCTGGGGCAGAGCCTGGCCAAGGGTTCTCCAACATGGCGGGGGGGTGGGGTGGAGCGCCCTGGGGAAGGCACTGCCTGGGGGCCGCCCCCGCCCCACTGCCAGCCCCCTCTCACCCCAAGCCCAAGCCTTCCTCTGCCCCCACTGAGATCCCATCCTGTGGCACCCCCTTCTCCCCACCTCCCAGCCCCATCTCTGCTACCAGCATCCCCATCCCATCCTTTGTGCTACCCCCCCCCCCTCTCCACAGATCCCCACAGTGTCCCCCCCAGTCCCAGCCAACCCCACCCGGCACCGCTCCACAGACCCAGCCCCCGCACGCCAATCCCACCCCCGGCTCAAACCCCGCATGCACCAACCCCACAGTGACCAGGGTCCCCCCATCAGTCCCACCCACCGAGCCCTGAGGCCCTGTCCCCCCATGTGAGCCCTCCTCAGGCCCAGGCCCCCCCCCCCCACATGAGCCCCACCACCCTACCCCTGCGGTCTGAGCACACACACCCCCGAACCCCTCCCGTGTCCTCCGCCCCCTGAACTGACACCCCTCCAGTAGCCCATGTGCCCTGTCTGCCCGGTGCCTCCCCCACACATGAATCTCAATTATCCCTCAAGCCCAGCTCACACCAGGCCCACCCCTCCTCTCCCTCCCCCAGGCTCCCCTCCCCACACACAAGTCCTAGCCCCAGGCCCATCTTCCACACACCAGTCCCCCCTCAGCTCCCTGTCCCTAGGCTCAACCCATCATCACATGCAGCTCCCAGCTGCCCACCCCTAGCCCTGTGCCCCCAGCCCTGTCCCGGCCCCCCCACACCGGCGCCCGTACCCGTCCGTCCCCAGTGATGGTGCCCACGACGTCCACGGGGCAGCGTTCGCGCTGGCCCAGGCGCTGCAGCAGCTCGGCATCGGTGGGGCGCAGCAGGAGGGCGTTGGACTCCTGGTACTCAGCCCCCCAGATCTCCAGCACGCTCAGCGTGGGGTCCCCCAGCTGGGGGGTACATGGGTGTCAGTGAGGGGGGAGGGGAGAAGGTTGGGGGCCTGGATCGGGGTCCCACACACCCAGAAGGGGCCGGAGGGGGGGAATGTGGGGGGTCCCACATACTCAGGAGCGACAGACAGGGCGGGGACAGGGGATGGGAGCAGCCGTATGGTGAGGTCGGGCGCTGTGGGGGAAATTGGGGTCCCACACACCCTGGAGCCGCTGGCTGGGGGCAGGGAGTGTCCCTGCTTGGCAGCCCCACACCGGAGCGCTGCTGGGGCAGGGTTGCAGCCAGCCCCATGGGGGTGAGTCCCCACAGCTCCCCAGAACCGAACACCGGGGATGGGGGCTACAGCTGGGCCCAGCCTCTGAGAGGGAAGAGTCCTGGTAGATTGCGGGGGGTTGCAGCCCCACCCTTAGTATGGAGTGGGGGAGCCATGGGGTCACACCCAGCTACCCTGAAACTGGGACAGGCCCACACCCCTGGGAGTGGCTGATATGACGGGGCAGGCTGGGAGGACAGGGGGTCCCAGCACACCTGGGAGTAGCTAGCAAGATGGGGCAGGCTGGGGGGGCAGGGGTCCCCACAGACCTGGGAGAAGCTGGCATGGGGAGACAGAGGGGCTGGGGGTCCCCACACCCCTGGGAGCAGCTGGCATGGGGGGCAGGGGGACCCACACACCTGGAAGCGGCTGGCGTAGATCACGGCCCCGGCTGGGTCACTCAGCTCCTTCAGCACGTTCCCTGGAGGGCGGGACAGGAAGAGTCACCCATTGCTGGGGCACCGGGCCCCCCACTACGCCCCACCCAGACCCTGATCCCCCCCCACCCCACCCCCGGCCCTGCCCCCCCCCTCACCATTGCCCCCGGCCCCCTGGTCGTGGAGGCTGCAGATGGGGTTGGCCTGCCCTCTCTCCACGCAGCCCCGCAGCACCCGATTCATCTTCTGCTCCATCTCAGGGTCCCCCCGCTGCACCGCCCCGAAATCCAGCTCGCTGGCGTTGTCCCCCTGCACCTGGCGGGAGATGGGGGGGTCACCCGAGACAAACCTTCTGATACAGCCCCGACCCCCCCAACCAATCCTCCCAGCAGCCCCCCCAAATCCAGCTTGCCAGTGTTGTCCCCCTGCATCTGGCGGGGATGGGGCTCACCCCAACACAGCCCCAATGCCCCCCATTGTCCCCTGCTCTCAGGCTGGGGGGAGCATGTGGGGGCACAGCCCAGGCAGGGCTGGGCACAGAGGACTGTGGGCTTCGTTGGGAAGTGAGTTGGGGGGGGGAGAGCGCTGCGTGGGCTCCACTGTTGGGGGGGCGGGGGGGTATGTAGCGGGGGGGGGGTAACACAGGGCCAGGGCTGAGGGGGACAGGCCCCACTGTGGGAGGGGGCTAAGTGGGCTGCACTGTGGCGGGGGGGTGGGGGGACATGGGGGCAGAGCTGTATAGGAGCAGTGAGGGGGCGGGATGTCCCGGGGGGGGGTAAGATGGGGGAGACACGTTAGGGATATAGGGGGAGCAGTACAGGCAGTGGATGGGGGCTGGGCCCAGGGCTCTGCTGACCCCCCCCCCCCAGTGCCCACAGGGAAACCCCCCTGTCCCTGCCCCCCCAGGTCCCCTCCTCACTCACCTGGATGGAGGAGGCTGAGCTCCCCCCGACTCCGATCCGGTACACGGGGCCCCCCACTTTCACCACCAGCATCCCTGGAGGGAGAGCAACAGTAAGACCTCCACAAAACCCACCCCAGCCCCATGGCGGGAGCTGCCTCTTCCTCGCCCCCCGCCTCGCAAAAGGGGGGAAGACTTGGGGCCAGATGGCTGCTCCCAGACAACATGGGGTCCGTGGGGGAGGCAGGGCAGGAAGGCTCTTAGGCCGGGGGGGAACTGCAGTATGTGGGGAGGGAAAAGGCAGAGGGGGTTTCCTGGGGAGTGGCTTGGGTGGGGGAGGGGTGCTTTGCAGGCAGGGGGGAGGGTTTGGGGGGTACTCACCAGGCTCGGGGGGCTCCTTGCGCACGTGAATGTCCTCCATGGCGCCGATCCCCCCGCTGAACATGATGGGCTTGATCCATTCGCGGCGCTGCCCGTTGGGGAGCCGCTGGCCGAAGGAACGGGCGAACCCTGCCCGAGACGGGGGGTTAGAGCAGAGACACCCCCGCAGCCCCTCGCTCTGCCCCTCCCCACTGGGCACCACGGCCCTTTAGTGCTTGGCATTCCCCTGCCCAGATTGTTATATACCACCACCACCCTGCTCCACCCCAGAGCTAGGCACATCCCCTTCCTGTGCTCCCCAACCCCCGCCCCAGAGGACAGACTAGAGCCCACAGCCTCCTGGCCGCCCCAGAAGGGCAGGGGAGGGCCAGGCAGGTCCCCTTCTGAGGGGGGAGCAAGAGGGCAGCTGATGGGGTGACTCGGGAGCACGCCCCTGTGAAGATACGGCTCAGCCCCCACCTGCCAGGATGAGTCCCCCCAAACCGGCCCCTCCAACACTCACCAGCCAGGACAGGTTCCCCAAACTTATTGCCGTAGTCAGAGGCGCCATCGCTGGCCCTGATGGCCACCTGCAGGGGGTGGGCGTAGTTCTGGGGGTAGGGCAATGCCGGGTCCTCCCAGGGCAGAGGGTAGCCTGGGGGCAGGGAGAGACGGTCAGGGGGTGCCAGCCTGGATGCCGGGAGCCCCAACCCCAAGGGGTGTAAAAGGCAGCCGGATGGCTCAGTTGGCGGCGGGCCGGCCAGGAAGGACGGGTTCTGAACCCGCGCTAAGCCGGGCACTGGACGAGCCACAGCGCCCTGGGACCAGGACCAGAGCAGGAGCCCAGCAGGCAGCGCCCCACAGGCACGGCTGGTGGGGAGGCGGGGGTGGGGGAGGTAGGGAGTAACCCAGGGAAGACCCTGCCTCCCAACCACAGGGTTAAAAGGAGGAGATTGATCGGGGGGGGGGGGGGGGGGTGTCAGCAAACAGACCCCCCGCAGCCAGGTGACCCTGGGGTGGGGTGCCAGGGAGCGTGGAAAGCCAGGCACTGGCTGGTCTGTTTGCTCTGCAGGAGACCTGCTGTGGCAGAGCCATGCAGGGTCCCGGGCACGCTCCGGTCGCAGCCCTTGGGGGGCAGGGCTGGCACAGGGGAGGGCGGCTAGGCAGGCTGGCCGGGGGGAGTGGAAGGCAGGATAAGGGAGGTGACGAGCTCTGCAGCCTGAAATCGCCCCGTTTGCCCCAAGGAAAGGGGGCAGGGGGCGAACAGACAGAAGGGCTGAGCCAGCTCCAGGAGGCATTTCCTACGGACAAACACCGGGCAGGAGAAGTTGGGGTGTAAAGACGAGGTCAAGGGGGGTCCAAGGGTGGGGAGTGGAGGGTCCCAGGCCCATGCCCAGGTGGAGGAGGGGCTCAGGGCTGGAGGGAGAGAGTCTGGGGCCTGCTCCCAGGGGCAGGAGGGCCCCAGTGACCCAGCGGAGGGGGGGAGGCGCGCTGCAGTCAGGGGGCTGGAGGGAGGAGTCGCATGGCCTGGCAGAGAAAGGGGAGGGGCAGGTGATGGAGGGGGGCTGTGGCTGGGGGGAGAGTGTCCTGGGGCCTGCTCCCAGGGGCAGGAGGGCCCCAGTGACCCAGGGGGGGCACTGCAGTCGGAGCAGAAGGGGGGCTTGAGGAAGGGGAGGGGCAGGTGGTGGAGGGGGGCTGCGGCTGGGGGAAAATGGGGCCCCCCTGCTCTCACCAGGGATGTGCAGGTTTCCGAAGCTGTACCCAGCCGTGCCGGCGATGACGTGGGCCCCACGCCCCGTGCACTGCACGTCCCGGATCCGCCCGCCTGTTCCCGTTGCGGCGCCGCTGAATGGGGCCACCCCTGGAGAGAAGACAGGGTGAGAGTGAGCAGACACCCCTCCTAGGTACCCCCCAAAGACACACCGCAGAGTGCCATGTGCATGGGGGAGCAGGAAAAGCGTGTAGCATCCACCCCTCCACAGCCCATAATCCCATGCACTGCCACCATCTACCCACAGCCACAATACCTTCCCCACAGACCCCTGCCCCACGGACATCCCGTCACATTCACGCTCCCCGTCCTCGATTTCCCGCAGACTGCCACACAGCCCCCTGGCCACACCCCCATCCCACCCCATGGATAGAACCCCCCCGTACATAGATATTCCCCTGCACACACAGCCCCCTACCCCCACACTGACCCGTGGGGAAGTTGTGGGTCTCTGCAGTGAAGATGACATGCCGGGTCGACGTTCTCTTCTCAAAGTGGCTGGGGCGGGATGGGTCGCGGGGCCACAGGGAACACACGGCCCTGCCCCGGATGGCACTGGGGGGAGAGAACCGGCCACGGCCATCAGCCACGGAGCCCCACAGCCATCCCTGCCCCCTGGGGGCGGGGGGAGAGCATCCCAGCCATGGCCCCCAGCCACAGAGCCCCACCCCTATCCCTAGCCCAGAGGAAGTGAGAGTTTGAATCCAACCCTGGCTGTCAGCTCGAGCCCCATTCCCAGCCCCATGGATGGGGGTCCCAGGCCAGCACCTGCTGTTGTCCGAGAACTTGATGACGTTGTTGGGGTTGCTGCTCTCCTGGGTCCGCATGATGGACTGGAACAGCGACTCCTCGATCTCCTTCCCGTCCACCAGGAGGCGCCCTTTGAAGAACCAGTGTCGGCTGTGCTCACTGGGGGGCAGGGATGGGGGGGTGAGACATGCACACGGGGGGGGGGGGGTGCTTTCCCTCTAGACGGGTGTGGCTCCCATCCGGCCCCAGAGCAGGGACTGGCTGACTGAGGGGGAACCAGGGAATGGGACATGGGGCCTGTCCCGTATAGAGGGTTCCAGCTCCCATCCGGCCCCTGGCTCAGAGGGGAGGTGAATGTCACATGGGTCCTTTCCGCTCTAGGGGGTGCTGGCTCCGATCCAGCTAAAGGGCAGGGACTGGCTGGCTCAGGCGGGCAGGGAATGGGATACGGGGCCTCTCCCCTCTAGGGGGCGCCGGTTCCCATCAGACCCCAGGGTAGGGACTGGCTGGCTCAGGGGGGTGGGGAATGGGGCAGGGGCCTCTCCCCTCTAGGGGGCGCCGGCTCCCATCCAGCCCCAGGGCAGGGACTCGGGGCCGGTACCTGTTGGACTGGGCCAGGTCGAAGCACTCCACGCTGGTCGGGTTGCGCCCGAATCTCTTGAAGAGCTCAGTGTAGAAATCCAGGTCCCAGGAGTCGAAGGCCAGGCCTGCGGGGAAAGGGGGTTAGGGTGGAAGGGGGGGCATAGACCTTTGACCCCAGCACTCTCCATGGTGGGCAGAACCCCCCCTACAGGACATCGGGAGACCCGAACCCGGGCTGCCTGGGACATTGGGTCAGCCACAGCTCTCACCCCACCCCAGTAATTCACCTTGCAGAGTCCCAGCCTCAACCCCGGGGTGCCCATCTCCCCCCCCCACACACACACACACCCAACCCCTGCAGTGTGCTCAGCCGCTCCCCCACCCCCTCACCATACCCAGCTCCCCATGCCCAGCCCCGGGACTCAGCCCCCAGCCTGACTCCCATGATACCCAACCACCCACCTCCCCCATTAGTCCTGATACTCAGTGCCCAGACCCTCCCCATGTACACAGGCTCTGCCCCCCAGCTCCCCCCCCCATACCCAGCTTCTGTTTGGCTCTCTCCAGCGCAGTGCGCCCCCCCGCCAGCACATCCACATCCCAGGTGGGGGCAGGGCAGGCAGCCACAGTGAAGCTGCAGATTGGTTCCTTGTAGCGTTGCTCCATCATCCGGTCACTGAGCACCGCCACCAAGGCGTCCTCCTCAGGGGGCGTGGGGCGCTCGGCACACTGCCGGGGACGGGGGCGCTGTCAGAATGGGAAGCTGTCTCCCCTTCCCCTGCGTGAGAAAGGGGACCCACTGCCCGCCCCTACACGTTGACTAGGGGAAGCTACCACCAACCCCTCCTCGCTGGGGACAGGAACTGGGGATGGAGGAGGACTGAGAACAAGGACCCCCCCCCCATCCCCGGGAGCAGGAAGAGGAGACAGACAGACCAAGCCCCCCTGCTCCCCCACCTGGAGATCTGGGCATCGGCGGGGGGAAAGAGCAAGCAGCCCAGGAACTCCCTCCCACCCCACAGCCCCATTAACCCCACAATGCTGGAACGGGGGGGGGTTCCACCTGCACGCCTCCCCATCCATCCCCCAGGGGTCACCCCTCCATTCCCAGGGGTCCCACATGCCACCTCACCTGCAGCAGGTAGCGGTGGGAGCGCTCGACACGGTCAACACAGCCCAGCCCCGCGGCCCGGCACAGGGACACCACGTTGGTGGAGAACGCCGTGGAGAAGTTCAGCCTGTGCCAGGAAAGGGGTAACAGTACCGGGAGAGACAGGCCCAGCCCCACAGCTGCCCCTCCACTCCACAGCATCCCTCTCCTAAGCCTCCCACCTTGCTCCCTGCAGCACAGAACCCCCTAGCACCTCACTGGGGCCAGCCCTGTCTGCCAGGGGAGAGCGCCCCCTACTGAGCCCCTGGCCCGCTCCCTGCAGCACAGAACCCCCTATTCAACTTCCCCCCCACCCCCAAGGCACCGAGCCCCCTGCTGAGCCCTGGGACGCACCGTGGCCCGATCTCTATCAGCAGATCGGTGGGCGCTGGGCGCAGGAAGGACTCCGTGGCAACGTCTCCGGATTCCAAGGGGCAGCCGAAGAGCCAGTGCAGCAACTGGGTCTCCTGGGGGCTGGGGGGCGACGCGCCTGCAGGGGAGGAATGGAGCTGTGTTATCCAGCAGGCAATGGGGCTGAGGGGAGCCCCCATGGGATCTGATGCCCACTCCCAGCCTCATAAGAACGGCCAGACTGGGTCAGCCCAATGGTGCTTCTAGCCCAGTGTCCGGTCTCTGACACCGGCCGGTGCCAGATGCTTCAGAGGGAAGGAACAGAACAGGGCGATGGTCGAGTGACCCAGCCTGTCATCCAGTCCTAGCGTCTGGCAGTCACAGGCTAGGGGACTTGTGACCCTGACCACCTTGGCTAACAGCCATTGATGGGCCAATTCCTTGTTGAACCCAGTTCTACTTTTGGCCTTCACAACACCCCGGCAAAGAGTTCCAGGGGTTGTTTTAAACATGCTGCCTGTTAATTTCATTGGGTGATCCCTGATTCTTGTGTTATGTGAACGGGTAAATAACACTTCTCTAGTCACTTTCTCCACACCAGTCATGAGTTCATAACCCTCATATCCATCTTAGTCGTCTCTTTTCCAAGATGAACAGTCCCCGTCTTTTTAATCTCTCCTCACACGGATGCTGTTTCATAGCCTTCATCACTGTTGTTGCCCTTCTCTGTACCTTTTCCAATTCTTTTTTTTTTAAGATGGGGCAACCAGAACTGCCTGCAATATTCAAGGTGTGGGCGTACCATGGATTTATTGAGGCAATATGATATTTTCTGTCTTATTATCTATCCCTTTCCTAACAGTTCCTAACATTCTGTTCGCTTTTTACTGCCGCTGCACGTTGAGTGGATGTTTTCCGAGAACTATTCACAATGACTCCAAGATCTCTTTCGCGAGTGGTAACAGCTAATTTAGACCCATCATTTTGTGTGCATAGTTGGGATGATGTTTTCCAATGTGCATTACTTTGCATTTATCAACACTGAAATTCACCTGCCATTTTGATGCTCAGTCACCCAGTTTAGGCCTCGCTGGAGCCCTGGGCTTAACTAACTGTGTGACCCAAAGGCTGGGAACCAGAGTAGGCCGGGCCTTGGCAAAATAACAACACACTAGGTATTGGCCATCCAAGAAAGCACACACCTGACCCGAGAGGATGGTACAAGAACACCCAGAGTTCTCAAGTAGCTACGTAAACACATTTGAAAGAGACGGTACAGGAACGCAGCAACCCCCTCCTAAGATAAGGAGGGGCTGACAGGAGAATGGAGGAGAATGGTTTGTTCAAAGCACAAGGAGAAGGGTGGTAACTAACAACGTCTGGAGCGCAATACGTAACTGGTTTGTATCAAAGTCACAGGAACAGTGTCTGTGTCCAGCCGAGGGGACAGCGTCCTGACTGAGCTGGTACCATTGTCGCGGGCATACGTGTGTTAGTGCACCTGTCACCACAGAGCCAGGGCACTAGTACGGGGCTTCGTCGGCAATAAACCTACCTGAGCTCCTTCGGCACTGAACCGAGCCTGTGGTCTCTCTCGCAGGTGAAGCGTGTGTGTATGTGGGGGGAGAATACAGGATTACATGCTCCCCCCCCCCCCCCCCCAGATTGCTCAATCACATGATGTGTTTGGGCTCCCTCCCTGTGGAGCAGCTGAGCCACGAGCTTCCCCAGGCAGGGAGAGGCAGAGGAACAGCTGGGCGCTGCACCCAGGGGCTGCTGCTTCCCGGGAGAGGGAGGCTGCTGGCAGCGGGGGGTGGGGGAGGGGTGTTTGAGCTGTTTGGGGCAGCAGGCACTGGTCGTCTCTGGTCTCTCTTATGACTAACACCGAGCGCTGCTGAATTAACATGCTGCACAGTCTGCTACTGCAGCTGATATCGGGGCTCTGAGAACAGCCACTTTCCACAGCACTAACCACACCCAGTTCAGTGAGATCCCTTTGTCACTCCTCGCACTCAGCTCTGGGCTTGACTATATTGAATCGTCTGCACATCTTGCCACCTCCTGGATTACCCCCTTTTCCAGATCATTTACGAATATGTTGAACAGAACTGGTCCCAGTACAGACCCCTGGGGGACACCACGATTTACTTCTCTCCAGTCTGAAAACCGACCGTTTATTCCTACCCTTTGTTTCCTCTCTCCAGTTATTGAACCATGAGACGATCCCATGACTTATCCCGTGACTGCCTGCTTTGCTTAAGAGCCTTTGGTGAGGGCCCTTGTCAAAAGCTTTCTGAAAGTCCAAACACGATCTCCGCTGGATCCCCCGTGTCCATGTGGGCCGACACTCTCAAAGAATTCTAATCCATGGGTGAGGGATGATTTCCCTGTTCAACCCATGTTGACTCTTCCCCAACAAATTGTGTTCATCTCGGTCAGATAATTCGGTTCTTTACTAGAGTTTCCACCAATTTGCCTGGTACTGAAGTTAGGTTTACCAGCCTGTACTTGCCGGCATCACCCCAGGAGCCTTTTTTAAAAATCAGCATCCCATTAGCTACCCTCCAGTCATCTGGTACAGAGACGAATTAAAGCAATAAGTTACATACCACAGTTAGTAGTTGTGCAATCTCATATCTGAGTTCCTTCAAAACTTTTGAGTGAATACCGGCTGGTCCTGGTGACTTATTACTGTTTAATTGATCAAAAACCTCCTCAGCTGATACCTCAGCCAAGGACAGTTCCTCTGATCTGTCACCTAGAAAAGAATGGCTCAGGTGTGGGA
>NC_088697.1:34899525-34904525 GCF_028017835.1 Emys orbicularis | reverse complement strand
CCCTAACCCCTAACCCTAACCCTAACCCTAACCCTAACCCTAACCCAAACCCTAACCCTAACCCCTAACCCAACCCAAACCCTAACCCTAACTAACCCTAACCCTAACCCTAACCCTAACCCTAACCCTAACCCTAACCCTAACCCTAACCCTAACCCTAACCCTAACCCTAACCCTAACCCTAACCCTAACCCTAACCCTAACCCTAACCCTAACCCTAACCCTAACCCTAACCCTAACCCTAACCCTAACCCTAACCCTAACCCTAACCCTAACCCTAACCCTAACCCTAACCCTAACCCTAACCCTAACCCTAACCCTAACCCTAACCCTAACCCTAACCCTAACCCTAACCCTAACCCTAACCCTAACCCTAACCCTAACCCTAACCCTAACCCTAACCCTAACCCTAACCCTAACCCTAACCCTAACCCTAACCCTAACCCTAACCCTAACCCTAACCCTAACCCTAACCCTAACCCTAACCCTAACCCTAACCCTAACCCTAACCCTAACCCTAACCCTAACCCTAACCCTAACCCTAACCCTAACCCTAACCCTAACCCTAACCCTAACCCTAACCCTAACCCTAACCCTAACCCTAACCCTAACCCTAACCCTAACCCTAACCCTAACCCTAACCCTAACCCTAACCCTAACCCTAACCCTAACCCTAACCCTAACCCTAACCCTAACCCTAACCCTAACCCTAACCCTAACCCTAACCCTAACCCTAACCCTAACCCTAACCCTAACCCTAACCCTAACCCTAACCCTAACCCTAACCCTAACCCTAACCCTAACCCTAACCCTAACCCTAACCCTAACCCTAACCCTAACCCTAACCCTAACCCTAACCCTAACCCTAACCCTAACCCTAACCCTAACCCTAACCCTAACCCTAACCCTAACCCTAACCCTAACCCTAACCCTAACCCTAACCCTAACCCTAACCCTAACCCTAACCCTAACCCTAACCCTAACCCTAACCCTAACCCTAACCCTAACCCTAACCCTAACCCTAACCCTAACCCTAACCCTAACCCTAACCCTAACCCTAACCCTAACCCTAACCCTAACCCTAACCCTAACCCTAACCCTAACCCTAACCCTAACCCTAACCCTAACCCTAACCCTAACCCTAACCCTAACCCTAACCCTAACCCTAACCCTAACCCTAACCCTAACCCTAACCCTAACCCTAACCCTAACCCTAACCCTAACCCTAACCCTAACCCTAACCCTAACCCTAACCCTAACCCTAACCCTAACCCTAACCCTAACCCTAACCCTAACCCTAACCCTAACCCTAACCCTAACCCTAACCCTAACCCTAACCCTAACCCTAACCCTAACCCTAACCCTAACCCTAACCCTAACCCTAACCCTAACCCTAACCCTAACCCTAACCCTAACCCTAACCCTAACCCTAACCCTAACCCTAACCCTAACCCTAACCCTAACCCTAACCCTAACCCTAACCCTAACCCTAACCCTAACCCTAACCCTAACCCTAACCCTAACCCTAACCCTAACCCTAACCCTAACCCTAACCCTAACCCTAACCCTAACCCTAACCCTAACCCTAACCCTAACCCTAACCCTAACCCTAACCCTAACCCTAACCCTAACCCTAACCCTAACCCTAACCCTAACCCTAACCCTAACCCTAACCCTAACCCTAACCCTAACCCTAACCCTAACCCTAACCCTAACCCTAACCCTAACCCTAACCCTAACCCTAACCCTAACCCTAACCCTAACCCTAACCCTAACCCTAACCCTAACCCTAACCCTAACCCTAACCCTAACCCTAACCCTAACCCTAACCCTAACCCTAACCCTAACCCTAACCCTAACCCTAACCCTAACCCTAACCCTAACCCTAACCCTAACCCTAACCCTAACCCTAACCCTAACCCTAACCCTAACCCTAACCCTAACCCTAACCCTAACCCTAACCCTAACCCTAACCCTAACCCTAACCCTAACCCTAACCCTAACCCTAACCCTAACCCTAACCCTAACCCTAACCCTAACCCTAACCCTAACCCTAACCCTAACCCTAACCCTAACCCTAACCCTAACCCTAACCCTAACCCTAACCCTAACCCTAACCCTAACCCTAACCCTAACCCTAACCCTAACCCTAACCCTAACCCTAACCCTAACCCTAACCCTAACCCTAACCCTAACCCTAACCCTAACCCTAACCCTAACCCTAACCCTAACCCTAACCCTAACCCTAACCCTAACCCTAACCCTAACCCTAACCCTAACCCTAACCCTAACCCTAACCCTAACCCTAACCCTAACCCTAACCCTAACCCTAACCCTAACCCTAACCCTAACCCTAACCCTAACCCTAACCCTAACCCTAACCCTAACCCTAACCCTAACCCTAACCCTAACCCTAACCCTAACCCTAACCCTAACCCTAACCCTAACCCTAACCCTAACCCTAACCCTAACCCTAACCCTAACCCTAACCCTAACCCTAACCCTAACCCTAACCCTAACCCTAACCCTAACCCTAACCCTAACCCTAACCCTAACCCTAACCCTAACCCTAACCCTAACCCTAACCCTAACCCTAACCCTAACCCTAACCCTAACCCTAACCCTAACCCTAACCCTAACCCTAACCCTAACCCTAACCCTAACCCTAACCCTAACCCTAACCCTAACCCTAACCCTAACCCTAACCCTAACCCTAACCCTAACCCTAACCCTAACCCTAACCCTAACCCTAACCCTAACCCTAACCCTAACCCTAACCCTAACCCTAACCCTAACCCTAACCCTAACCCTAACCCTAACCCTAACCCTAACCCTAACCCTAACCCTAACCCTAACCCTAACCCTAACCCTAACCCTAACCCTAACCCTAACCCTAACCCTAACCCTAACCCTAACCCTAACCCTAACCCTAACCCTAACCCTAACCCTAACCCTAACCCTAACCCTAACCCTAACCCTAACCCTAACCCTAACCCTAACCCTAACCCTAACCCTAACCCTAACCCTAACCCTAACCCTAACCCTAACCCTAACCCTAACCCTAACCCTAACCCTAACCCTAACCCTAACCCTAACCCTAACCCTAACCCTAACCCTAACCCTAACCCTAACCCTAACCCTAACCCTAACCCTAACCCTAACCCTAACCCTAACCCTAACCCTAACCCTAACCCTAACCCTAACCCTAACCCTAACCCTAACCCTAACCCTAACCCTAACCCTAACCCTAACCCTAACCCTAACCCTAACCCTAACCCTAACCCTAACCCTAACCCTAACCCTAACCCTAACCCTAACCCTAACCCTAACCCTAACCCTAACCCTAACCCTAACCCTAACCCTAACCCTAACCCTAACCCTAACCCTAACCCTAACCCTAACCCTAACCCTAACCCTAACCCTAACCCTAACCCTAACCCTAACCCTAACCCTAACCCTAACCCTAACCCTAACCCTAACCCTAACCCTAACCCTAACCCTAACCCTAACCCTAACCCTAACCCTAACCCTAACCCTAACCCTAACCCTAACCCTAACCCTAACCCTAACCCTAACCCTAACCCTAACCCTAACCCTAACCCTAACCCTAACCCTAACCCTAACCCTAACCCTAACCCTAACCCTAACCCTAACCCTAACCCTAACCCTAACCCTAACCCTAACCCTAACCCTAACCCTAACCCTAACCCTAACCCTAACCCTAACCCTAACCCTAACCCTAACCCTAACCCTAACCCTAACCCTAACCCTAACCCTAACCCTAACCCTAACCCTAACCCTAACCCTAACCCTAACCCTAACCCTAACCCTAACCCTAACCCTAACCCTAACCCTAACCCTAACCCTAACCCTAACCCTAACCCTAACCCTAACCCTAACCCTAACCCTAACCCTAACCCTAACCCTAACCCTAACCCTAACCCTAACCCTAACCCTAACCCTAACCCTAACCCTAACCCTAACCCTAACCCTAACCCTAACCCTAACCCTAACCCTAACCCTAACCCTAACCCTAACCCTAACCCTAACCCTAACCCTAACCCTAACCCTAACCCTAACCCTAACCCTAACCCTAACCCTAACCCTAACCCTAACCCTAACCCTAACCCTAACCCTAACCCTAACCCTAACCCTAACCCTAACCCTAACCCTAACCCTAACCCTAACCCTAACCCTAACCCTAACCCTAACCCTAACCCTAACCCTAACCCTAACCCTAACCCTAACCCTAACCCTAACCCTAACCCTAACCCTAACCCTAACCCTAACCCTAACCCTAACCCTAACCCTAACCCTAACCCTAACCCTAACCCTAACCCTAACCCTAACCCTAACCCTAACCCTAACCCTAACCCTAACCCTAACCCTAACCCTAACCCTAACCCTAACCCTAACCCTAACCCTAACCCTAACCCTAACCCTAACCCTAACCCTAACCCTAACCCTAACCCTAACCCTAACCCTAACCCTAACCCTAACCCTAACCCTAACCCTAACCCTAACCCTAACCCTAACCCTAACCCTAACCCTAACCCTAACCCTAACCCTAACCCTAACCCTAACCCTAACCCTAACCCTAACCCTAACCCTAACCCTAACCCTAACCCTAACCCTAACCCTAACCCTAACCCTAACCCTAACCCTAACCCTAACCCTAACCCTAACCCTAACCCTAACCCTAACCCTAACCCTAACCCTAACCCTAACCCTAACCCTAACCCTAACCCTAACCCTAACCCTAACCCTAACCCTAACCCTAACCCTAACCCTAACCCTAACCCTAACCCTAACCCTAACCCTAACCCTAACCCTAACCCTAACCCTAACCCTAACCCTAACCCTAACCCTAACCCTAACCCTAACCCTAACCCTAACCCTAACCCTAACCCTAACCCTAACCCTAACCCTAACCCTAACCCTAACCCTAACCCTAACCCTAACCCTAACCCTAACCCTAACCCTAACCCTAACCCTAACCC
>NC_088697.1:34879525-34889525 GCF_028017835.1 Emys orbicularis | reverse complement strand
ACCCTAACCCTAACCCTAACCCTAACCCTAACCCTAACCCTAACCCTAACCCTAACCCTAACCCTAACCCTAACCCTAACCCTAACCCTAACCCTAACCCTAACCCTAACCCTAACCCTAACCCTAACCCTAACCCTAACCCTAACCCTAACCCTAACCCTAACCCTAACCCTAACCCTAACCCTAACCCTAACCCTAACCCTAACCCTAACCCTAACCCTAACCCTAACCCTAACCCTAACCCTAACCCTAACCCTAACCCTAACCCTAACCCTAACCCTAACCCTAACCCTAACCCTAACCCTAACCCTAACCCTAACCCTAACCCTAACCCTAACCCTAACCCTAACCCTAACCCTAACCCTAACCCTAACCCTAACCCTAACCCTAACCCTAACCCTAACCCTAACCCTAACCCTAACCCTAACCCTAACCCTAACCCTAACCCTAACCCTAACCCTAACCCTAACCCTAACCCTAACCCTAACCCTAACCCTAACCCTAACCCTAACCCTAACCCTAACCCTAACCCTAACCCTAACCCTAACCCTAACCCTAACCCTAACCCTAACCCTAACCCTAACCCTAACCCTAACCCTAACCCTAACCCTAACCCTAACCCTAACCCTAACCCTAACCCTAACCCTAACCCTAACCCTAACCCTAACCCTAACCCTAACCCTAACCCTAACCCTAACCCTAACCCTAACCCTAACCCTAACCCTAACCCTAACCCTAACCCTAACCCTAACCCTAACCCTAACCCTAACCCTAACCCTAACCCTAACCCTAACCCTAACCCTAACCCTAACCCTAACCCTAACCCTAACCCTAACCCTAACCCTAACCCTAACCCTAACCCTAACCCTAACCCTAACCCTAACCCTAACCCTAACCCTAACCCTAACCCTAACCCTAACCCTAACCCTAACCCTAACCCTAACCCTAACCCTAACCCTAACCCTAACCCTAACCCTAACCCTAACCCTAACCCTAACCCTAACCCTAACCCTAACCCTAACCCTAACCCTAACCCTAACCCTAACCCTAACCCTAACCCTAACCCTAACCCTAACCCTAACCCTAACCCTAACCCTAACCCTAACCCTAACCCTAACCCTAACCCTAACCCTAACCCTAACCCTAACCCTAACCCTAACCCTAACCCTAACCCTAACCCTAACCCTAACCCTAACCCTAACCCTAACCCTAACCCTAACCCTAACCCTAACCCTAACCCTAACCCTAACCCTAACCCTAACCCTAACCCTAACCCTAACCCTAACCCTAACCCTAACCCTAACCCTAACCCTAACCCTAACCCTAACCCTAACCCTAACCCTAACCCTAACCCTAACCCTAACCCTAACCCTAACCCTAACCCTAACCCTAACCCTAACCCTAACCCTAACCCTAACCCTAACCCTAACCCTAACCCTAACCCTAACCCTAACCCTAACCCTAACCCTAACCCTAACCCTAACCCTAACCCTAACCCTAACCCTAACCCTAACCCTAACCCTAACCCTAACCCTAACCCTAACCCTAACCCTAACCCTAACCCTAACCCTAACCCTAACCCTAACCCTAACCCTAACCCTAACCCTAACCCTAACCCTAACCCTAACCCTAACCCTAACCCTAACCCTAACCCTAACCCTAACCCTAACCCTAACCCTAACCCTAACCCTAACCCTAACCCTAACCCTAACCCTAACCCTAACCCTAACCCTAACCCTAACCCTAACCCTAACCCTAACCCTAACCCTAACCCTAACCCTAACCCTAACCCTAACCCTAACCCTAACCCTAACCCTAACCCTAACCCTAACCCTAACCCTAACCCTAACCCTAACCCTAACCCTAACCCTAACCCTAACCCTAACCCTAACCCTAACCCTAACCCTAACCCTAACCCTAACCCTAACCCTAACCCTAACCCTAACCCTAACCCTAACCCTAACCCTAACCCTAACCCTAACCCTAACCCTAACCCTAACCCTAACCCTAACCCTAACCCTAACCCTAACCCTAACCCTAACCCTAACCCTAACCCTAACCCTAACCCTAACCCTAACCCTAACCCTAACCCTAACCCTAACCCTAACCCTAACCCTAACCCTAACCCTAACCCTAACCCTAACCCTAACCCTAACCCTAACCCTAACCCTAACCCTAACCCTAACCCTAACCCTAACCCTAACCCTAACCCTAACCCTAACCCTAACCCTAACCCTAACCCTAACCCTAACCCTAACCCTAACCCTAACCCTAACCCTAACCCTAACCCTAACCCTAACCCTAACCCTAACCCTAACCCTAACCCTAACCCTAACCCTAACCCTAACCCTAACCCTAACCCTAACCCTAACCCTAACCCTAACCCTAACCCTAACCCTAACCCTAACCCTAACCCTAACCCTAACCCTAACCCTAACCCTAACCCTAACCCTAACCCTAACCCTAACCCTAACCCTAACCCTAACCCTAACCCTAACCCTAACCCTAACCCTAACCCTAACCCTAACCCTAACCCTAACCCTAACCCTAACCCTAACCCTAACCCTAACCCTAACCCTAACCCTAACCCTAACCCTAACCCTAACCCTAACCCTAACCCTAACCCTAACCCTAACCCTAACCCTAACCCTAACCCTAACCCTAACCCTAACCCTAACCCTAACCCTAACCCTAACCCTAACCCTAACCCTAACCCTAACCCTAACCCTAACCCTAACCCTAACCCTAACCCTAACCCTAACCCTAACCCTAACCCTAACCCTAACCCTAACCCTAACCCTAACCCTAACCCTAACCCTAACCCTAACCCTAACCCTAACCCTAACCCTAACCCTAACCCTAACCCTAACCCTAACCCTAACCCTAACCCTAACCCTAACCCTAACCCTAACCCTAACCCTAACCCTAACCCTAACCCTAACCCTAACCCTAACCCTAACCCTAACCCTAACCCTAACCCTAACCCTAACCCTAACCCTAACCCTAACCCTAACCCTAACCCTAACCCTAACCCTAACCCTAACCCTAACCCTAACCCTAACCCTAACCCTAACCCTAACCCTAACCCTAACCCTAACCCTAACCCTAACCCTAACCCTAACCCTAACCCTAACCCTAACCCTAACCCTAACCCTAACCCTAACCCTAACCCTAACCCTAACCCTAACCCTAACCCTAACCCTAACCCTAACCCTAACCCTAACCCTAACCCTAACCCTAACCCTAACCCTAACCCTAACCCTAACCCTAACCCTAACCCTAACCCTAACCCTAACCCTAACCCTAACCCTAACCCTAACCCTAACCCTAACCCTAACCCTAACCCTAACCCTAACCCTAACCCTAACCCTAACCCTAACCCTAACCCTAACCCTAACCCTAACCCTAACCCTAACCCTAACCCTAACCCTAACCCTAACCCTAACCCTAACCCTAACCCTAACCCTAACCCTAACCCTAACCCTAACCCTAACCCTAACCCTAACCCTAACCCTAACCCTAACCCTAACCCTAACCCTAACCCTAACCCTAACCCTAACCCTAACCCTAACCCTAACCCTAACCCTAACCCTAACCCTAACCCTAACCCTAACCCTAACCCTAACCCTAACCCTAACCCTAACCCTAACCCTAACCCTAACCCTAACCCTAACCCTAACCCTAACCCTAACCCTAACCCTAACCCTAACCCTAACCCTAACCCTAACCCTAACCCTAACCCTAACCCTAACCCTAACCCTAACCCTAACCCTAACCCTAACCCTAACCCTAACCCTAACCCTAACCCTAACCCTAACCCTAACCCTAACCCTAACCCTAACCCTAACCCTAACCCTAACCCTAACCCTAACCCTAACCCTAACCCTAACCCTAACCCTAACCCTAACCCTAACCCTAACCCTAACCCTAACCCTAACCCTAACCCTAACCCTAACCCTAACCCTAACCCTAACCCTAACCCTAACCCTAACCCTAACCCTAACCCTAACCCTAACCCTAACCCTAACCCTAACCCTAACCCTAACCCTAACCCTAACCCTAACCCTAACCCTAACCCTAACCCTAACCCTAACCCTAACCCTAACCCTAACCCTAACCCTAACCCTAACCCTAACCCTAACCCTAACCCTAACCCTAACCCTAACCCTATCCCTAACCCTAACCCTAACCCTAACCCTAACCCTAACCCTAACCCTAACCCTAACCCTAACCCTAACCCTAACCCTAACCCTAACCCTAACCCTAACCCTAACCCTAACCCTAACCCTAACCCTAACCCTAACCCTAACCCTAACCCTAACCCTAACCCTAACCCTAACCCTAACCCTAACCCTAACCCTAACCCTAACCCTAACCCTAACCCTAACCCTAACCCTAACCCTAACCCTAACCCTAACCCTAACCCTAACCCTAACCCTAACCCTAACCCTAACCCTAACCCTAACCCTAACCCTAACCCTAACCCTAACCCTAACCCTAACCCTAACCCTAACCCTAACCCTAACCCTAACCCTAACCCTAACCCTAACCCTAACCCTAACCCTAACCCTAACCCTAACCCTAACCCTAACCCTAACCCTAACCCTAACCCTAACCCTAACCCTAACCCTAACCCTAACCCTAACCCTAACCCTAACCCTAACCCTAACCCTAACCCTAACCCTAACCCTAACCCTAACCCTAACCCTAACCCTAACCCTAACCCTAACCCTAACCCTAACCCTAACCCTAACCCTAACCCTAACCCTAACCCTAACCCTAACCCTAACCCTAACCCTAACCCTAACCCTAACCCTAACCCTAACCCTAACCCTAACCCTAACCCTAACCCTAACCCTAACCCTAACCCTAACCCTAACCCTAACCCTAACCCTAACCCTAACCCTAACCCTAACCCTAACCCTAACCCTAACCCTAACCCTAACCCTAACCCTAACCCTAACCCTAACCCTAACCCTAACCCTAACCCTAACCCTAACCCTAACCCTAACCCTAACCCTAACCCTAACCCTAACCCTAACCCTAACCCTAACCCTAACCCTAACCCTAACCCTAACCCTAACCCTAACCCTAACCCTAACCCTAACCCTAACCCTAACCCTAACCCTAACCCTAACCCTAACCCTAACCCTAACCCTAACCCTAACCCTAACCCTAACCCTAACCCTAACCCTAACCCTAACCCTAACCCTAACCCTAACCCTAACCCTAACCCTAACCCTAACCCTAACCCTAACCCTAACCCTAACCCTAACCCTAACCCTAACCCTAACCCTAACCCTAACCCTAACCCTAACCCTAACCCTAACCCTAACCCTAACCCTAACCCTAACCCTAACCCTAACCCTAACCCTAACCCTAACCCTAACCCTAACCCTAACCCTAACCCTAACCCTAACCCTAACCCTAACCCTAACCCTAACCCTAACCCTAACCCTAACCCTAACCCTAACCCTAACCCTAACCCTAACCCTAACCCTAACCCTAACCCTAACCCTAACCCTAACCCTAACCCTAACCCTAACCCTAACCCTAACCCTAACCCTAACCCTAACCCTAACCCTAACCCTAACCCTAACCCTAACCCTAACCCTAACCCTAACCCTAACCCTAACCCTAACCCTAACCCTAACCCTAACCCTAACCCTAACCCTAACCCTAACCCTAACCCTAACCCTAACCCTAACCCTAACCCTAACCCTAACCCTAACCCTAACCCTAACCCTAACCCTAACCCTAACCCTAACCCTAACCCTAACCCTAACCCTAACCCTAACCCTAACCCTAACCCTAACCCTAACCCTAACCCTAACCCTAACCCTAACCCTAACCCTAACCCTAACCCTAACCCTAACCCTAACCCTAACCCTAACCCTAACCCTAACCCTAACCCTAACCCTAACCCTAACCCTAACCCTAACCCTAACCCTAACCCTAACCCTAACCCTAACCCTAACCCTAACCCTAACCCTAACCCTAACCCTAACCCTAACCCTAACCCTAACCCTAACCCTAACCCTAACCCTAACCCTAACCCTAACCCTAACCCTAACCCTAACCCTAACCCTAACCCTAACCCTAACCCTAACCCTAACCCTAACCCTAACCCTAACCCTAACCCTAACCCTAACCCTAACCCTAACCCTAACCCTAACCCTAACCCTAACCCTAACCCTAACCCTAACCCTAACCCTAACCCTAACCCTAACCCTAACCCTAACCCTAACCCTAACCCTAACCCTAACCCTAACCCTAACCCTAACCCTAACCCTAACCCTAACCCTAACCCTAACCCTAACCCTAACCCTAACCCTAACCCTAACCCTAACCCTAACCCTAACCCTAACCCTAACCCTAACCCTAACCCTAACCCTAACCCTAACCCTAACCCTAACCCTAACCCTAACCCTAACCCTAACCCTAACCCTAACCCTAACCCTAACCCTAACCCTAACCCTAACCCTAACCCTAACCCTAACCCTAACCCTAACCCTAACCCTAACCCTAACCCTAACCCTAACCCTAACCCTAACCCTAACCCTAACCCTAACCCTAACCCTAACCCTAACCCTAACCCTAACCCTAACCCTAACCCTAACCCTAACCCTAACCCTAACCCTACCCTAACCCTAACCCTAACCCTAACCCTAACCCTAACCCTAACCCTAACCCTAACCCTAACCCTAACCCTAACCCTAACCCTAACCCTAACCCTAACCCTAACCCTAACCCTAACCCTAACCCTAACCCTAACCCTAACCCTAACCCTAACCCTAACCCTAACCCTAACCCTAACCCTAACCCTAACCCTAACCCTAACCCTAACCCTAACCCTAACCCTAACCCTAACCCTAACCCTAACCCTAACCCTAACCCTAACCCTAACCCTAACCCTAACCCTAACCCTAACCCTAACCCTAACCCTAACCCTAACCCTAACCCTAACCCTAACCCTAACCCTAACCCTAACCCTAACCCTAACCCTAACCCTAACCCTAACCCTAACCCTAACCCTAACCCTAACCCTAACCCTAACCCTAACCCTAACCCTAACCCTAACCCTAACCCTAACCCTAACCCTAACCCTAACCCTAACCCTAACCCTAACCCTAACCCTAACCCTAACCCTAACCCTAACCCTAACCCTAACCCTAACCCTAACCCTAACCCTAACCCTAACCCTAACCCTAACCCTAACCCTAACCCTAACCCTAACCCTAACCCTAACCCTAACCCTAACCCTAACCCTAACCCTAACCCTAACCCTAACCCTAACCCTAACCCTAACCCTAACCCTAACCCTAACCCTAACCCTAACCCTAACCCTAACCCTAACCCTAACCCTAACCCTAACCCTAACCCTAACCCTAACCCTAACCCTAACCCTAACCCTAACCCTAACCCTAACCCTAACCCTAACCCTAACCCTAACCCTAACCCTAACCCTAACCCTAACCCTAACCCTAACCCTAACCCTAACCCTAACCCTAACCCTAACCCTAACCCTAACCCTAACCCTAACCCTAACCCTAACCCTAACCCTAACCCTAACCCTAACCCTAACCCTAACCCTAACCCTAACCCTAACCCTAACCCTAACCCTAACCCTAACCCTAACCCTAACCCTAACCCTAACCCTAACCCTAACCCTAACCCTAACCCTAACCCTAACCCTAACCCTAACCCTAACCCTAACCCTAACCCTAACCCTAACCCTAACCCTAACCCTAACCCTAACCCTAACCCTAACCCTAACCCTAACCCTAACCCTAACCCTAACCCTAACCCTAACCCTAACCCTAACCCTAACCCTAACCCTAACCCTAACCCTAACCCTAACCCTAACCCTAACCCTAACCCTAACCCTAACCCTAACCCTAACCCTAACCCTAACCCTAACCCTAACCCTAACCCTAACCCTAACCCTAACCCTAACCCTAACCCTAACCCTAACCCTAACCCTAACCCTAACCCTAACCCTAACCCTAACCCTAACCCTAACCCTAACCCTAACCCTAACCCTAACCCTAACCCTAACCCTAACCCTAACCCTAACCCTAACCCTAACCCTAACCCTAACCCTAACCCTAACCCTAACCCTAACCCTAACCCTAACCCTAACCCTAACCCTAACCCTAACCCTAACCCTAACCCTAACCCTAACCCTAACCCTAACCCTAACCCTAACCCTAACCCTAACCCTAACCCTAACCCTAACCCTAACCCTAACCCTAACCCTAACCCTAACCCTAACCCTAACCCTAACCCTAACCCTAACCCTAACCCTAACCCTAACCCTAACCCTAACCCTAACCCTAACCCTAACCCTAACCCTAACCCTAACCCTAACCCTAACCCTAACCCTAACCCTAACCCTAACCCTAACCCTAACCCTAACCCTAACCCTAACCCTAACCCTAACCCTAACCCTAACCCTAACCCTAACCCTAACCCTAACCCTAACCCTAACCCTAACCCTAACCCTAACCCTAACCCTAACCCTAACCCTAACCCTAACCCTAACCCTAACCCTAACCCTAACCCTAACCCTAACCCTAACCCTAACCCTAACCCTAACCCTAACCCTAACCCTAACCCTAACCCTAACCCTAACCCTAACCCTAACCCTAACCCTAACCCTAACCCTAACCCTAACCCTAACCCTAACCCTAACCCTAACCCTAACCCTAACCCTAACCCTAACCCTAACCCTAACCCTAACCCTAACCCTAACCCTAACCCTAACCCTAACCCTAACCCTAACCCTAACCCTAACCCTAACCCTAACCCTAACCCTAACCCTAACCCTAACCCTAACCCTAACCCTAACCCTAACCCTAACCCTAACCCTAACCCTAACCCTAACCCTAACCCTAACCCTAACCCTAACCCTAACCCTAACCCTAACCCTAACCCTAACCCTAACCCTAACCCTAACCCTAACCCTAACCCTAACCCTAACCCTAACCCTAACCCTAACCCTAACCCTAACCCTAACCCTAACCCTAACCCTAACCCTAACCCTAACCCTAACCCTAACCCTAACCCTAACCCTAACCCTAACCCTAACCCTAACCCTAACCCTAACCCTAACCCTAACCCTAACCCTAACCCTAACCCTAACCCTAACCCTAACCCTAACCCTAACCCTAACCCTAACCCTAACCCTAACCCTAACCCTAACCCTAACCCTAACCCTAACCCTAACCCTAACCCTAACCCTAACCCTAACCCTAACCCTAACCCTAACCCTAACCCTAACCCTAACCCTAACCCTAACCCTAACCCTAACCCTAACCCTAACCCTAACCCTAACCCTAACCCTAACCCTAACCCTAACCCTAACCCTAACCCTAACCCTAACCCTAACCCTAACCCTAACCCTAACCCTAACCCTAACCCTAACCCTAACCCTAACCCTAACCCTAACCCTAACCCTAACCCTAACCCTAACCCTAACCCTAACCCTAACCCTAACCCTAACCCTAACCCTAACCCTAACCCTAACCCTAACCCTAACCCTAACCCTAACCCTAACCCTAACCCTAACCCTAACCCTAACCCTAACCCTAACCCTAACCCTAACCCTAACCCTAACCCTAACCCTAACCCTAACCCTAACCCTAACCCTAACCCTAACCCTAACCCTAACCCTAACCCTAACCCTAACCCTAACCCTAACCCTAACCCTAACCCTAACCCTAACCCTAACCCTAACCCTAACCCTAACCCTAACCCTAACCCTAACCCTAACCCTAACCCTAACCCTAACCCTAACCCTAACCCTAACCCTAACCCTAACCCTAACCCTAACCCTAACCCTAACCCTAACCCTAACCCTAACCCTAACCCTAACCCTAACCCTAACCCTAACCCTAACCCTAACCCTAACCCTAACCCTAACCCTAACCCTAACCCTAACCCTAACCCTAACCCTAACCCTAACCCTAACCCTAACCCTAACCCTAACCCTAACCCT